>NW_027171195.1:105000-125000 GCF_036898095.1 Palaemon carinicauda
CCCCTCCCCTCTTCTAAACGTGAAAGGAAAGAAATATACAGTGTATATATATGTATGTATACACATATATATAATATGTATATGTGCATATATATATATATATATATATATATATATATATATATATAATCAGACAATTACTCTTTTATTATATAGGAAAGATAATAGATGGCAATTACTCTTTTATTATATAGGAAAGATAATAGATGTACTTATCTAAGTCTTGCTTGATATTATTCTTTTCGACCTCGGAAATCTCACATGAGCTACATAGTTATGTCTACTTCATCCTTTACCTTCTATATACGATCCAAGAATAGCGTAAGACGGCATCTGATATGAGCCAATACATCACGCGTATCTCATAGTTTGGATCATCTCCAAAGTAAATCATCCATCCGATAATCCTGTTTACTTCAAGTGACTCATTATCTGTAGGATTTTGATTTTGGGTGGGGGGTCTCGGGGAGGGTAGGCAATAGAGGAGGGGAGGATGGGGTATGTCTTAAGGGGAGGTGGTACCCCAAGGACCTTGATGGAGGTTGGTGCCATATATTTAAGTTGTGGTCTTATAATTTCAGTTGAAGCAGGGACCAAGGGTCAAAACTTCCCACTCTTGCTGTCTGTGGCAAGTGGCACAGGGTTGATAGGCTTGGCGCCTATAAGCCAAGTCGATAGACTATGGGTAATAGATTAGATCCTTGCTAACTGGCGAAATAAGCCAGTTTTCAAATAGAGTTAGGATTTAGCTCAAATAAAATTTGTAGGATTTCACCGAGTTTATTTTTATTCCCAAACATCCCTACCTGCAGGAATAGACTGCTGGGCCGTCTTAGTGCTTGAATGCAGTAAGAAGGCTCCCCAACAGCTATTTGTGCAGGATAGTACATAGCTAAAAAGAGTTAGTTCCAGCACTGCTCTAATAATAGGATAGTTTAGAATCCCCTCAATAATAACAATTCTTTACAGATTCTTTACACTATCTATCTTTTCGATCTTCGATCAACTCCTCACCTTCCTACCCACAAAGGACTTATCCTGGAGACCTGTAGATGAGCTCTTAGAGATTGAGTTAGAAGCCATAGCATCTGGCGAAGTTGAGATGCACCGGAACCTGACCCCCTGCCTGACCGACCCGATGAACCGGAAACGAAACACTTTGGACACTGATTCCGATGAGCAAGGAAGCCAACCCTGGACTGAGGTCAACAGAAAGAAGAAACTTCCAAGAAGAAACAATCCTGAATTCGACTCCATGCCTAATGAACAAGGAAACCCCACTGTTGAGAACAGCAACCAGCCATTTCGGGAAAATGAAACCTACTTTTTCGGAGTCATGGCTGGAAACTCTTCCGAGGCTTTTGAGGCTAATGCAGCCTTTGAATTCAAGCACAGGAACATTCAAATGGTTGTGTGCATAATATCTTTAAATTAACAGATTTGATTTTAATTAAGAATAACTGGATGTGTGCATGATATTTTTAAACTGACAGATTTGATTTTAATTATGAATAACGGCTTGTGTGCATGATATTTTAAACTGAGAGATTTTATTTAAATTAAGAATAACGGCTTGTGTGCATTATATTTTTAAACTGACAGATTTGATTTTAATAAAGAATAACGGGTTGTGTGCATGATAATTTTAAATTGACAGATTTGATTTTAATTGAGAATAACGGCTTGTGTGCATGCTATTTTTAAATTTACAGATTTGATTTTAAATAAGGATAACGGCTTGTGTGCATGCTATTTTTAAATTGACAGATTTGATTTTAATAAAGAATAACGGGTTGTGTGCATGATATTTTTAAACTGACATATTTGATTTTAATTAAGAATAACGGCTTGTGTGCATGCTATTTTTAAATTTACAGATTTGATTTTAATTAAGAATAACGGCTGGTGTGCATGCTATTTTTAAATTTACAGATTTGATTTAAAATAAGGATAACGGCTTGTGTGCATGCTATTTTTAAACTGACAGATTTGATTTTAATAAAGAATAACGGCTTGTGTGCATGATATTTTAAACTGACATATTTGATTTTAATTAAGAATAATGGCTTGTGTGCATGCTATTTTTAAATTGACAGATTTGATTTTAAATAAGGATAACGGCTTGTGTTCATGCTATTTTTAAACTGACATATTTGAATTTAAATAAGGATAACGGCTTGTGTGCATGCTATTTTTAAATTTACAGATTTGAATTTAAATAAGGATAACGGCTTGTGTGCATGCTATTTTTAAATTGACAAAAAGGAAAAGTAGAAGTATTTCAAAACAATGCTATGAGGCTCATGCTAGGCGCTCCATTATGGACAAGACTGTGCAATCTAAGGATGGAAACCAGGCTACCGACCCTCGAAGGTAGAATTGCAATGAGAAATGCAAGCACAGTTGCAAAGATGTTTCTATCAAACAGGGACTCAATCACCAAAAAAAAGGTTAGAGAGGAACTGGAGAAACATCCTGCAGTTCAAACCCCAAACTCTTATGGCAAAGATCACAGCAACAACATTAAGAGACTTGGGCTGGCCGGAATACTCCTACAGCTGAACCCAGACACAGCACAGAGTATCCAACACATTCCACCATGGAAAAAACAAGTAGCAAAATTCAGCTACACCAAGCTCCCAAGGGCAAAAGAAAACTGCACCATAGAGGAACTCAGCAATGCTGCAACAGCAGCAATGCAAACTGCAGAAACCATAGGAGCACATATCTACTATACTGATGGTACAGTGGATCCAGGAACAAAAACAGCGGGAGCTGCAGTTCACTCCTGCAATTTCACAGCATGCTGGAGGACATCAAACAATGTCTCCACCCTGCAGACAGAGCTTGTTGCAATACAACAAGCCCTAAGATACTCCATTGAGAATGAGGAAGGACCAGTAGTCATTCACACTGATTCACGATCCTCAATGCAAGCCCTACAGCAGGACAAAAACAAAGAAAACAAGTCCCTGATAGCTGATATCAAATCCCTCCTATATCAGCACAATGAAAGAAACAGGCTAGTAACATTCAACTGGATACCCAGTCACATAGGGATACCAGGGAATGAAAAAGCTGATGAGCTAGCCAAAAGCACCAGACACATCCAGAATATACAGGTGCACATACAGCATGCACTACAACAAATCAAAAACAAAATAAAAACACACCTTAAGGACAACCTAATCAAGGATCTACACATGTGGGCAGAAAATGGCTCTCCCTCTGCCACTTGGTGCAAATGGGCCACGGAGCTAGAACCCCCACCCATAGACAAAAACACCCCAAGGAAACAGGCTGTATGCATACACAGACTCCGGCTGGGTTACAAGGCAAACTGGGAAATCGGAGAGGACATCCAAAGACCATGTGATCACTGCGGTGACACGCCACAACACGCCCTCCTGCACTATTTACATGAATGCAGGGAAACAGCACAGCTGAGAGGTGATCTACTAGTAAACACCAACGCACCAGAGGCCGGGAAAGCTGCGGCCACACTGGCAAAGGCAATTGTGGAAAGCTTTGACACCCACTCAGAGTTGCTTTCAAGATTACCTCCTCCAAGGTAAAGACCTCACATTCACACCACTCCATCCCATACCTTCATCATAAGGCCCTATTCACATCATCCTCTGTACTTTCTTAGCTTAACCTACCACTAAAAATCTCTCCGCAGGGACCCTAGAGGAGTAAAGGGTTGGACAACCCCACCTGCATCCTTTTCTCTACATTTCAAGGCCTTACACCCCAATTTTCATACTACCACTATCCGTGAAATGATGGCCATCTATCACTAATACCATCATCCTTACCCTGTTCACAACTTTCTCTACCACTAAAAACCATTTCTAATTTCCTTTTATTTTGATAACCCACCTTATATCTTTTCAGATCACCTACGGGCCGACCAAGGGAAAGGCCCGTGCCAACAAGAAGTGTTGGCTGTAATACTCTAAGAACGAACGAACGGCTTGTGTGCATGCTATTTTTAAATTGACAGACTTGATTTTAAATAAGAATAACGGCTTGTGTGCATGATATTTTTAAATTGACAGATTTGATTTTAGATAAGGATAACGGCTTTTGTGCATGCTATTTTTAAATTGAAAGATTTGATTTCAATTAAGAATAACGGCTTGTATGCATGCTATTTTTAAATTTACAGATTTGATTTTAAATAAGGATAACGGCTTGTGTGCATGCTATTTTTAAATTGACAGATTTGATTTTAATTAAGAATTATGGCTTGTGTGCATAATATTTTTAAATTGATAGATTTGATTTTAAATAAGGATAACGGCTTATGTGCATGCTATTTTTAAATTTACAGATTTGATTTTAATTAAGAATAACGGCTTGTGTGCATGCTATTTTTAAATTGACAGATTTGATTTTAAATAAGGATACCGGCTTGTGTGCATGCTATTTTTAAATTGACAGATTTGATCTTAATTAAGAATAACGGCTTGTGTGCATGCTATTTTTAAATTGACAGATTTGATCTTAATTAATGATAACGGCTTGTGTGCATGCTATTTTTAAATTGACAGATTTGATTTGAAATAAGGATAACGGCT
The DNA here is from genome assembly GCF_036898095.1 of Palaemon carinicauda. Classification (NCBI taxonomy): domain Eukaryota; kingdom Metazoa; phylum Arthropoda; class Malacostraca; order Decapoda; family Palaemonidae; genus Palaemon; species Palaemon carinicauda. The sequence continues at coordinate 109,584 of NW_027171195.1, forward strand.
TGTGTGCATGCTATTTTTAAATTGACAGATTTGATTTTAAATAAGGATAACGGCTTGTGTGTATGCTATTTTTAAATTGACAGATTTGATTTTAAATGGAAAACGGCTTGTGTGCATGCTATTTTTAAATTGACAGATTTGATTTTAAATAAGGATAAAGGCTTGTGTGTATGCTATTTTTAAATTGACAGATTTGATTTTAAATAAGGATAACGGATTGTGTGCATGCTATTTTTAAATTGAAAGATTTGATTTTAAATAAGGATAAAGGCTTGTGTGCATGATATTTTTAAATTGACAGATTTAATTTTAAATAAGGATAACGGCTTTTGTGCATGCTATTTTTAAATTGACAGATTTGATTTCAATTAAGAATAACGGCTTGTGTGCATGCTATTTTTAAATTGACAGATTTGATTTTAAATAAGGATAACGGCTTGTGTGCATGCTATTTTTAAATTGACTGATTTGATTTTAATTAAGAATAACGGCTTGTGTGCATGCTATTTTTAAATTGACAGATTTGCTTTTAATTAAGAATAACAGCTTGTGTGCATAATATTTTTAAATTGATAGATTTGATTTTGAATAAGGATAACGGCTTATGTGCATGGTATTTTTAAATTGACATATTTGATTTGAATTAAGAATAACGGCTTGTGTGCATGCTATTTTTAAATTGACAGATTTGATTTGAAATAAGGATAACGGCTTGTGTGCATGCTATTTTTAAATTGACAGATTTGATTTTAAATAAGGATAACGGCTTGTGTGCATGCTATTTTTAAATTGACAGATTTGATTTTAAATAAGGATAACGGATTGTGTGCATGCTATTTTTAAATTGAAAGATTTGATTTTAAATAAGGATAGAGGCTTGTGTGCATGATATTTTTAAATTGACAGATTTGATTTTAAATAAGGATAACGGCTTTTGTGCATGCTATTTTTAAATTGACAGATTTGATTTCCATTAAGAATAACGGCTTGTGTGCATGCTATTTTTAAATTGACAGATTTGATTTTAAATAAGGATAACGGCTTGTGTGCATGCTATTTTTAAATTGACAGATTTGATTTTAATTAAGAATAACGGCTTGTGTGCATGCTATTTTTAAATTGACAAATTTGATTTTAAGTAAGGATAACGGCTTGTGTGCATGCTATTTTTAAATGGACAGATTTGATTTTAAATAAGGATAACAGCTTGTGTGCATGCTATTTTTAAATTGACAGATTTGATTTTAAATAAGGATAACGGCTTGTGTGCATGCTATTTTTAAATTGACAGATTTGATTTTAGATAAGGATAAAGGCTTGTGTGCATGATATTTTTAAACTGACAGATTTGATTTTAAATAAGGATAACGGCTTGTGTGCATGCTATTTTTAAATTGGCAGATTTGATTTCAATTAAGAATAACGGCTTGTGTGCATGCTATTTTTAAATTCACAGATTTGATTTTAAACAAGGATAACGGCTTGTATGCATGCTATTTTTAAATTGACAGATTTGATTTTAATTAAGAATAACGGCTTGTGTGCATGCTATTTTTAAATTGACAGATTTGATTTCAAATAAGGATAACGGCTTGTGTGCATGCTATTTTTAAATTGACAGATTTGATTTTAAATAAGGATAAAGGCTTGTGTGCAGGATATTTTTAAATTGACAGATTTGATTTTAAATAAGGATAACGGCTTTTGTACATGCTATTTTTAAATTGACAGATTTGATTTCAATTAAGAATAATGGCTTGTGTGCATGCTATTTTTAAATTTACAGATTTGATTTTAAATAAGGATAACGGCTTGTGTGCATGCTATTTTTAAATTGACAGATTTGATTTTAATTAAGAATAAATGCTTGTGTGCATAATATTTTCAAATTGATAGATTTGATTTTAAATAAGGATAACGGCTTTTGTGCATGCTATTTTTAAATTTACAGATTTGATATTAATCAAGAATAACGGCTAGTGTGCATGCTATTTTTAAATTGACAGATTTGATTTTAAATAAGGATAACGGCTTGTGGGCATGCTATTTTTAAATTGACAGATTTGATCTTGATTAAGGATAACGGCTTGTGTGCATGCTATTTTTAAATTGACAGATTTGATCTTATATAAGGATAACGGCTTGTGTGCATGCTATTTTTTAATTGACAGATTTGATTTTAAATAAGGATAACGGCTTGTGTGCATGCTATTTTTAAATTGACAGATTTGATTTTAAATAAGGATAACGGCTTGTGTGCGTGTAATTTTTAAATTGACAGATTTGATTTTAAATAAGGATAACGGCTTGTGTGCATGCTATTTTTAAATTGACAGATTTGATTTTAAATAAGGATAACGGCTTGTGTGCATGCTATTTTTAAATTGACAGATTTGATTTAATTAAGAATAACGGGTTGTGTGTATGATATTCTTAAATTGACAGATTTGATTCTAACTAAGAATAATGGCTTGTGAGCATGCTATTTTTAAATTGACAATTTGATTTTGATTAAGAATAACGGCATGTGTGCCTGATATCTTTAAATGAAGAAAGCTGTTGTGGTAGGCTATCCAACAGACTTGATGGAAAGCCACTTGCTAAAACTGCCCAACATTACTGCGGCAGACAGAATGAGAAACAAGGCAGGCTTTCTTACCAAAGCCATCCTAGTTACCTTCAAGGGACCACATCCAAAAAGAGTTGACCTACGCACTTTTGGAAGCTTATTGGTCAACAAATACTACCCTGATCCCCTCAGATGCTATAACTGTCAGAGGTTTGGGCATCACATGGACCAAGGCCAAGCAAATACCGACAGTGGCAATGTGTTTCAATTGCAAAAAAGGTCACACAGCAATGGCCTGGGGATGCCCTGAAAGGGTGGCAAGGGTTATTGCTGCCCTCCCAAAGGAAAAAAGGGACCAACCTAGAGGAAGAGTGGCTCCCAAACTTCTACCTAGGAGGAGGTTTTACACTCGGGAGGAGCTAAGCAAGCACTCCAGATCCCCATCCAGAGCTCCAAAACCTGCAACTTAGGGGCCAAAACCTATGCCCCGAACCATTTTCATTAGGACCACTGTCTTAAGAGAAAAACTCACAAATCTAGTCACACAGGCAGTGACTGGGAAACTCAATGCAGAAGCTATTGCAGCTAGCATTGAACAAGTCCTGATGGACTTCGCCTCCAAGACAAAGTCCTCCCAACCCCCCTCTCATGCTATCCAGGAGATCACCTCTCATTCTTCACCAACCACACCTACCATTCCATCACCTCAATCACCTGTACCTTCCACATCCACCGCACGAGATCCCACCCTTATCATCCAAATCATCCCATCTACCACCCCTTCATCCACTCTCACCCCATCCACCTCATCCACTTCATCCGCTGAGGTCAAGGCAATTGCCTTTGCCCGTAGGGACCCAAGACAGTACTCTTCAACATACAACCAGGTGTAAAAGTTCTTAATTGGAACTCAGCCGGAGTAAGATCGAAAATGTCCTCCCCGATTACAGTATGCAAAACCGAGGACTTAATAGCAGGAAGGAAAATCAAAATACCAGGTTACAATGCCTACACAACACCACAGATAGGCACAGACAGAGGCCTAGCTACACTAGTTAAGACAAGTATACCAACAACAAGGTTACACAACCGTATCCCTTGCAGTATCAATATAGAGACACTAGCAGTAACAATAACACTACTGAATCAAAAAATTGACATATACAACATATACAGGAAAGTAAACAGGGAGGACACAGGAGAGATACAGCTGCCAAAACTCTTTGCTCACGCAGAAAGAACACCATCAATTATTTGTGGGGATTTTAATGCACACCACCCTATTTTATCATCCCTATCAATGACAAACCCCTCTGGAGAACACATAGCCTTCGCCCTAGAGGAATTTGAAGGAATCACCCTCCTAAACACAGGGCATCCAACACACTTAAGAGGAGGCACACTGGATCTGACTTTTATCACAACAGCAATAAGACATCTAACCAAGTGGCAAGTACACTCAACCCTGATTAGTGATCACTTTGCCACAGTAACAGAATTGGAGATGCAACAACTACCTCCTAATCCACCACCTCCACCAAGATAGAATCAGGACCTAGCAGACTGGGTCTGCTTTCGACTAGCCATAGAGGAATGGGCAGTTAGCTACGTTCCTCCAGAGGACATAGATCAGCTAGAAAAAGACCTAGTTGAGGCCTTTCACAATGCAGCCAACAGAGCTATGCCACTAAAAGCAATAGGATGTAACTACACATACAGGGACTCCTGGTACTACTGCCCAGAAGTCAGAAGGTTTAAAACCAGACTAAACAGTCACAAAAATATACAGAAGATGATCCACAGTAGAAAACGAGCGCTACTGCAAACAGTCAAAACTGAAACAAATCTAAGAATCCATGAAATCAGAATTGAAAAATGGATGGATTGGTGTTCAAGCCTGTCAGGGTACACTACTCTAACTGAGCTTTGGAAATGGCTATACAGAGTAGCCGGAAAAAAGAGGAAGACTTCAGTTGCCATACACCCACACCCACAAGAGGAGGCTGAAAGAATTGCAACATCCTTTGCAAAGAGGACACTGTCAACCAATTTTTCCCCTGAAACCAGAATGCAACAAGAGCAACTGGCTCTAACCATGTGGGAAGATATCACCACAGCTTGCCTACAGCAGGATGTCACAGACACCCCATACACAGTTGAGGAACTACGAGCAGTATAAAAAACAGGGAAGGATACTGCACCTGGAGCTGACAAGATCACCTACACAATGATCAAACACATGGGTCCAGCAGGTGAAACTGCATTCCTAAGGTTGTTAAACAAAGCTCACATTGAGCACACAAGGCCTCAAGCCTGGAGACAGCTAGATACGCAACCAATCCCAAAGCCAAAGGATCCAGGAAATCCTAGGCCAATAGCCTTAGTATCCTGTATGAAAAAAAGAAAAAAACAGGAGAAAAAATGGTCCCAAACAGGATAAAATACAAAATTGGCCCCCTAAACAAGCAGCTATATGCATATCAGGAGGGAAACGGTCCCTCTGAATGCATCACAGATGTATTAAACTGCATAAAACAAATCAAGGCAACAATAGTCTTCATAGACTTTGAAAAAGCCTTCGAGCTAGCAAGTCCGGTATCAATGCTGCAATCAGTAGTTAAAAAAAGGAGTCAAAGGACACCTACTAGCATGGACTAAAAACTATGTGCTAGGAAGGCAAGCCAGAGTCAAATTCCAATGACTGATTTCCACCTATCATGGATTAGAAAATGGCACGCCGTAAGGAGGAATTCTCAGCCAACTACTATTCAACATCCTCATGGAAAATATAGCCTCACTCCAGCTCCCTGAAGGAGTAGACATATTTATCTATGCAGATGATGTATGTGTAATAGCCACAAATCCAATGAGCTTAGACTAAAAATAAACATTGACAAAACAAAAGCGATGTCAATTAAAGCCCCAAACCCCTTACAACCACTCACAATAGGAATGGAGCCCCTAGAATGGGTGGACATATACACATACCTGGGAGTAATAATAGACAAACAGCTCACTTTCAGAGATGAAATAAAATTTCTCAAGGAAAGAACAAATGCTAGAAATGCAGCAATGAGGTATATGTGCAGTCTCAATGATGGAGCAAATGAGCATGTCCAAAAGAAATATTATCTAACCTGTTCCAGATCGCTAGTGGAATATTCTTCCCCAACACTCACTGGGCTAACGGATATACAAAAAGCCACAATAGAAGTGATTCAAAACAATGTCATGGGGCTCATGTTAGGTGCCCTAATATGGACAAGACTGTGCAACCTAAGGTTGGAAACAGGACTACCAACCCTTGAGGACAGAATTACACTAAGAAATGCAATCTTAGTTGCAAAGATGCTCCTGTCAAGCAGAGACTCAATCACCAAAAAGAGAGTAAGAGAGGAACTATCAAAACATCCTGAAGTGCAACCCCCAAGCTCTTATGGCAAAGACCATAGTAATAACATTAAGAGACTTGGCCTAACAGAAATAATCCTACAGCTAAACCCTGACACAGCACAGGGTATACAACACATTCCACCATGGAAAAAGCAAGTAGCTAAATTCAACTATACCAAGCTCCCAAGGGCAAAAGAAAACTGCACAATATAGGAACTTAGAGACCCAGCAGAAGCAGCTATACACTCTGTAGAGACAATAGGGGCACAGATCTACTATACAGATGGTATAGTAGATCCTGGAACCCAAACAGCGGGAGCGGCAGTTCACTCTTGCAATTTCACAGCTTGCTGGAGAACATCTAATAATTTCTCCACCCTGCAGACATTGCTTGTTGCAATACAACAAGCACTGAAGTACTCTATTGAAAATGAGGAGGGACCAGTAGTCATTCATACTGATTTACGATCCTAAATGCAAGCCCTACAACAGGACAAAAACAAAGAAAACAAGTCCCTGATAGCTGATATTAAAACCCTCTTATATCAGCATAATGAAAGGAACAGACTAGTAACACTAAACTGGGTCCCCAGTCACATCGGGATACCAGGGAATGAAAAGGCTGATGAGCTAGCCAAAAGCATCAGATACATTCATAATGTACAGGTGCCCATACAGCCTGCACTGCAACAAATTAAAAGCGAAATAAAGACACAGCTCAAGGACAACCTAATTAAGGAACTATAAATGAGGATAGAGAATGGCTCTCCCTCTGCCACATGGTACAAATGGGCCACGGAGCTAGAACCTCCACCAATAGACAGATATACCCCAAGGAAACAGACTGTATGTATACACAGGCTCCGGCTGAGATACAAAGCAAACTGGGAAATCATAGACGACATCCAGAGACCGTGTGATCACTGTGGTGTCACACCACAACATGCCCTCATGCACTATTTACTAGAATGCAGAGAAACAGCACAGCTGTGGGGTGATATGCTAGTAGACACCAACTCACCACAGGCCGGGACAGTGGCGGCCACACTGGCAAAGGCAATTGTCGAAAGCATAGGCACACACACGCTGTTGCTTTCAAGACTACCTCCAACAAGGTAAAGACCTCAAATTCTCATCGCACCATCTCATCCCCTCATTGTAAGGCCCTATTCACATTATCTTCTCTACCTTCTAAACTAATCTACCACTAAAAATATCTCCACAGGGACCTTAGGGAGTAAAGGGTTGGATAACCCCACCTGCATCCTTTTTTCTACCATTCAAAGGCCTTACACCACCAACTTTCAATCTACCACTATCCGTGAAATGATGGCCCTCTACCACTACCACCATCATCCTTACCCTGTCCACTAAAAACCTTTCAAATTTCCATTAATGTGATAACCCACCTTATATTTATACAGGTTTCCTATGGGCCGACCAAGGGAAAGGCCCGTGCCATTTTCGCGTTACGAAGTATAGCGAAAAGTAATTGTCCTAACGACATGTAAGCAGATCTTAGTGTCTTCTTACTTAAGTTCAGTTGTTATGTAGGCAGTGGCCAATGAGATTTTAGTGTTGGGTGAAACTTATTCGAGGTATTGAGTAAGTGGTCACTTTCTAGCGCACACTAGCCCGAGCAAGTCGAATTTATTAGCCAGGACGCCAGGCAGGGTCAAATACAGTTTCAGATGTGAATAGTGTTTTCACGCTATCAATCAGAATGCTGAAACAGTTTCAAGAAGTGATGAACAATCTATTATCCGATTTCCAGCAGAATACTCAACAAGTATCCGCACCTCATTAAAGTATGATGGAAAACCATTTGAATGAGCATCGTGTTACTTTGAGGAAACCGATACGAAAATGTTAGCAGTAGATGCGATTGTTTATCAACTTGGAGGACAAGGAACATCTAAAACTGATGCAGAACGGAGTTAGTACGCAAAGAGCAGCATCGCCGAAAGTATCAAGCTAGTTAAAGATCGAGGGAAAGTCTTTGGATTCATATCAACTTGGATGGAAGAGGCCTAGAGCTCAATGAAGGCCGGGAATGTACCAAGAAAGACTTCGAAAAGATAAGTGAACACATAGCTGTTTTTATTTTGTATACTTCGCAGTTGGTACAAGGAAATTGGAACTTATGTTTTTTCAAATCACCTTTTGGTTGTTCTTATTCACAATACATAGAACAGAATTAGATTGGGTCCGGTAAGAGAGTCATTAATGTCTAAAAGGGCGATTACAAAATTCCATTTCAAAACCGTTACTATGGTTGTTGGATTTGGTAACAAATAGGTCGGAGAGGGATGAATTGGAATTCATTAAAAGTTTAGAGCTTCATAGAAAGATAATGGGTGACACTGGTATCTGAAAAACTAAGAAATAATTACTTTGACGGTGGCCTAGAATGGAAATGGTAAAGAAAGGCTGGTTTTGTATTACAAACTTTTTAAGGATTTGATATTTACTTTGTCTACAGTCTGTTTATCTCATACAAACCTATCAATATCTTTCTCATTGGAGAAAAAATTCAAAAAAATTTTATAATGGATCATCTCGAAGATATTTTTGAAAGCGGTGGTACATCTTCACCAAAGTTCTTTAAAAGTCTGTTAGATATTGGAGATCTAGGTTAGTGAAGATTGAAGTCTTTTTAGATGATGGCATAGCAGCGGATGGTTGTTTTGAAGGGGCATTGGATGCTATCTATTTGCTTTAAAAGCTTCCTCAAGATTTGAATTTATTTACAAGAAAGTGTAATTGGTTTTCAGATTGAATTGTATTTGGAAAGGTTTACAGTGGACGAATACTGAAGGCAAATTTCGTAACTGTAAGGATAAACCATGTCGTTAAAGACCTTGTTTAGATGCCAAACCTTCTGAATTAACAAAAACGCTATTTTTACAAATATCTTTTGGACAGAATTGTGTGTTACATAATTTCCACGAAATTTGTCGTGAGAGGTATTGTTAAAATGAAAACTGTAAAAGTATTTCTGTATTTTTACATATTGAGCAAAGCTAGTTAGGAACATAATGGGGAAATATCAGATGCTCTGGTTGAGATAAAGTTTTGACGCAGAATTTCATTCTTTTTATTTTTTAATGGTTGTTGCTTTAACTCTATATTTGCATCAGACTTATTTAATCTATTACTATTGTGACGCCTCAGATATAGGCAGTTTATCACTATATTGTGACGCCTCAGATGTAGGCAGTTTATCATTATATTGTGACGCCTCAGATGTAGGCAGTCTATTACTATATCGTGACGCCTCAGATGTAGGCAATTTATCACTATATTGTGACGCCTTAGATATAGGCACTATTGCTAAGCCTCAGATGTAGGCAAATTTATCACTATATTGCGACGACTCATAGGAAATTTACCGATATATTGCGACGCTTCAGACATAGTAAATTTACCGCTATATTTTGACTCCTCAGATTTATAGGGAAATTTATTGCTAAGTTGTGACACCTCAGTAGTAAGGTTTGAGTCATTTTGAAGTTTTTAGCGATGAATACAGTGAAATTTCTTATTCATGAAAACTGTGGTTGGAATCTGGACAGCAAATGAATCTTTAAAATTAAACATGAAGGGAGCATCTGGACAGCAAATGAATCTTTAAAATTAAACATGAAGGGAGCAGGAGGCAGTCGACAGAAATATGTAAAGTACTTTGACAATGTTTAAACGTTGTTCCAGATAACAAAGAAAAAATCGAATTTAATGCAAATAGGTAGCAAAAAGCCAGATTTAGAAATCATAGAAAACCAAAGATTTTAAACTTGTACTGAATACACTGTTCAGGTCATCAATGTATGTTAGCCCAGAAAGAGTACAAAAGAGCAGATTTTTTAAACTGTTGTCAACTAACATGGATGAATGGTCAATTCTTGCTTACATTTTTTCAGAGATATGGACCTGTGAGAGTTATTAATTCTTTAGACTGTTTTGCTACTTTTAAAAATATGTTGAGGTTTATAATCTCGAATATTGGTGTCCAGGTACAGAGGAAATTGATGCTTTAACTTGAGGTTTGGCAAGAAATAAAAGTGGTTAATGTCTCGATTTAGCTTTTTACCAAAGGTTATTAATAAAATGGAGGTAAAAATTCTTCACTTCAAGTTGAATATTCCAGAGTGAAAGTTCTCTCCATCTTCACTTTTGATATTATCGAGGGAAACTTTATTGTTAAATTTTATGAGTTTATGTAACAAAGGTTTATTAGACACGGCAAAGATGAAAAAAAAAAATGGAAAATTTTCGCTGATATTTAACTTCGATATAGAAGGTCAAGTTTTTTTTTTTTAAATTATAAGTATGTGTACACTGATTTATTTTTGGCATCTGCTTTCCAGGATCGTGAATGCAATGAAATGCCAGCAGTTGTCTTTGACAGTGGCATCTAATTTGGACAGGAAATAGGGGGACCTCAGTGGTCATGGGTATCTTGTATCATCGATGAATGACAGCACCGACAGGGCCTACAAACTTGTCTTCCAACAAAGAGAAACTTCCAATAATGGTCACGAGCAAAGCGAAATGCCAGTGCATGTTGCTTTATTTATCACACTTTTATTAGATTCCGGTGCTTTCGTAATCTACAGTGATCAAACTGTTTATGCCATAAAGCGGATGCATGAAATGAGAGGTTACATAGATCCAATGGGAAATTCATTTGTTAAATCTTTGCAAGCACATGTGAAGCAGTTAACTGGAAGATCGGTGCATACAAAGGATCTTTTTTATAATCAGGTGTTGCAGAATTTGCGTGGTTTATATTTTCCTATATTGAAAAACTTCTTTATTATTTTGATAGATATTAAAGGTTTATCTGAGATTTGGGGAATGAAGTTTATTGTAATTTGAAGATTTCTTTGTTGAACAGGAAAAAATGAAAAATCACCAATACTGTGAAGTTTTAGTTTTGATATCAGAAGTTGTCACAAATGCTTTTCTATATTTGATGTATTTTGCATGATACAGAGGAAGCTAGAATGTTTTTGTCCTTTGGTCGATTTATCTTTAAGAAGTTTTAAAAGCTCCTGTATTTACGAATAAGTTAAAGTAAAGTGAAGCACTGTGGTAATGTAACCAAACAGGATTTTTTGTTAAACTGTGGCTACAACTTCAAACATTGCAAACGATAAGGTCAATGATAGGTGTCTCCATAGACATGAGCGTTGGTAGGCTGTTACAAGTTAACATATTTATCAAGGACTTCAAAAAGAGGTTAAATGTGTAAATAATTCAATCTGAACCTTTATTTCTTTCTCTCCATTTCTTTCCTTCTCTCCCTTTCTTTGGTATTATCTAGGGTCAACCGGCACGGTGCCCTGTAATGCAATTTCATGTTTTATTATGTTTATACCTGTGAAGAGAGTGAAGAGAGGACTAGAATTTTTTCGCGTTACGAAGTATAGCGAAAAATAATTGTCCTAACGACATATAAGCAGATCTTAGTGTCTTGTTACTCAAGTTCAGTTGTTCTGTAGGCAGTGGCCAATGATAATTTAGTGTTGGGTGAAACGTATTCGATGTTTGAAGAGGTCCTTATTCCTTATTTTTCCGTATTTTTTGTTTGGGTTCCCCCATGTCCCTCAGTGTGAGGCACCTCGTTGAGTAAGAGGTCACTTTCTAGGGCACGCTAGCCCGAGCAAGTCAAATTTATAATTATTATAATTATTATTTATTAGTAGTACAAGAGTGAGGTTCCACCACTCAAATTTGGTTTACTCTGCATTATTGCCGTGGATACACAGGTTTCCATAGTTTTTTCAAAACTTTAAATTGTTTTTATCTATGGTTTTTCCTGGGCGGCAGAGGAGGCTTATATGTTAATTTGAGAGTTTGTTAATTTCGTTTTAAATATGCAATGTTATATCAGTACAGAAGTTTGTAGAAGTTATTAGAATATGTAATGTTATATCTATATTGTTTTTTTAAATTATGATTCATTGGAAAAAATAAACCTGGCGTCAACCGGCACGGTGCGCTGTAATGCAATTTCATGTTTTATTATGTTTATACCTGTAGATGATAACAGAGGACGAAGAGTTTGCTGTAATACTCCACGAACGAACGAACTTTTATATGGACTATTATCTTAGAGTACCTTAAGGGGGGGGGGGTGAGCTTGGTACATTTTATCGCCCAAACAAGTTTTTGTTGGCAGTGGTATAATTGCCTTTTTAATGATTTTGACTATCTTTTGTTTCATTTTACGGCGATTAAAAGAGATCCTCGAGTCATATGGTATCAGCTAATGTTTGCATTTTTTTTTCTGATTTGCTTACATTGAATTATTTTTTCTTTCTCCACTTATTAAGTAGTTGTTATTGACTCTAGCCTTTTATAAATATATATAATCTTTTAATTGATTTTTTATTTAGCAAATTATTAACAGCCTTGATTATACTGTGTTATTGAACGTATTGTATTACAGATACCTTTTATCATACAATCTATCTGACGAGAGAAAAAGAAGCTTCAGTGCTTACATCAAATATTTAAATTATCCAAGAGTTTTCCTCAGATAAAGAAACAAATTATAATAGATTTAAATTGATTCTTGACTTTCTTTAATTATATCAAATTATATTAAACATATTACATTGATGTTTGAGAGAATCCTTTCGTAATGAAGGTGTCTGTACAGGTCCTTATTATATTTTGACACTACTTTAATTATTAAACAGACAGGTGTTTGAAGGCCTCCTCTAACCTGAAATCAGAGGTCTAGTTATTTTACTAGTATGTTCTATCTTTTTCGAAAAAAATATTAGTGAAGTAACACCTGTGTAATAACAATTTAACGTTAAGGAAAATATTCCTTAAAGTCTAAAGGAAGGTCTAAATAATTAGACCTTAGTCTAAAGCAAAACCTGAAGCAATAGGTGTTGTTTTGTATCTCTTTCGATGAAAATATTAGTAAAGTAACACCTGTGTAATATGTTGACATAACGGAAAATATACCTTAAGGTCTAAAACAAGGTCTAAATAATTAGACGTTGGTTTAAAGCAAAGCCTGAAGATATAGGAGTTGGTTTAAAAACAACTGTTAAAAATCAAACATCGGTATTGAAGAAATTCTTAATATTTGTAGGCGACGCAAAAAAAGAAGAAAAAAAAAAGGTTTTAGCGAATACCAGTTTTATTTTTTGCAAGAACCACGATTTTCCATAAGGACTAAAGAGTTTATTTAGCACAAAACTCGCTTAAGAGCTTTCAAACTACTGAAGGCTCAGGAATGTGTGAAAGCGAACTCGGGTACCATAGTAAAACCAATCTGTCGTGGCCGCTGAGTTGATTTCTGACTCAGTGTATAGCGAACTCCTGTCAAAAGAGTTCATCCATTTTAAGGTAAAATGAACACTTATTAGACACAAGCCTCCAACTGTGTGGAACTGATGAACCGCAGCCGTTTTATGACAGATGTTCTTCCCTTTTTCACTAATCTCAGGGGATTAACCAGAGGTGGCTATGATTAACCTAAAGTTAAACCCGGTCTCTCTCTCTCTCTCTCTCTCTCTCTCTCTCTCTCTCTCTCTCTCTCTCTCATATATATATATATATATATATATATATATATATATATATATATATATATATATATATATATATATACACATATATGTATATATATATATATATATATATATATATATATATATATATATATATATATATATATATATTTCATAAGGTAAGGTTTCCATTTCTACAATGGTAATTGGAACTTTAGTCAAACCATTCTGTCGTGGCCGCTGAGACGATTTCTGTTCCCCTGTACAGCGTACCCATGTCAAAATATTTCGACCACTTTAAGGAAAAATGAACACTGCGGTTAGAGACGAGCCATCAAAACTAAGTAAGACTAATGCTAGCCGTTAATGACAGATGACATTCCCCAAGGTATGCCCAGGGTGCATCCTCACCTTTTTCACTAATCTCACTGGATTAAGACAAGATTAAATCTGCCCTCTCTCTCTCTCTCTCTCTCTCTCTCTCTCTCTCTCTCTCTCTCTCTCTCTCTCTCTCTCTCTTTATATATATATATATATATATATATATGTATATATATATATATATATATATATATATATATATATACATATACATATATATATATATATATATATATATATATATATATATATATATATATATATATATGATCTTGTCAAGATTGGCGAACCCAACCATCACCGGGTTCGTTATTCTTGACATGAGGTTAATTGGGTTCGCTATTCTTTACATGTGGAAAATTGGGTTCCCTATTCTTGACATGTGGTAAATTGGGTTCCTTATTCTTTACATGAGCCTTTCAGTGCTACTTAAAGCTACTATTTACTTGTTAAACTTTATTCTGTCCACTTAAATAGCTAGTTAAACATTTTTCTACTTACTTAAACAGCTGGATGAGTAATTAAAAAAGTCCAAACATTTCAGTTGTTATTTTGAATCTGCTATTTACTGGTTAAACATTTTTCTATTCATTTAATTAGCTATTTCAATTTTTTCTGCTTACTGAAGCAGCTGGTTGAGTAATTACCTAAGTTATTTTCCTCTATATTATATAAAAGAAAAACTAATTTAGATATCCAGATATCCAGTATCCCTCAAGATGGATAGGTCTACGTTCACGGAGGTTGTGAAACCGTTACTTGGGGAGGATATGTTACCTGTGATTGACTGGATGAAAAACAAATCACTTATTCGACGGGAATTAAAATGTGAATCGTGTGGTGTATTTATGAACTGGATAAAATGCAGGGCCTCTTTAGACTGTTATGTCTGGAAATGCCAGGTAAAAGATTGTTCACGGTATAAACGAAATTCATCAATAAGGAAGGACTCATTTTTTGCAAAATCAAAAGTGAAATTGCAGCTGTGGATTCAAATTTACAATCTTTTATACATAGTTTAATTAATTTTATTAAAGTGTGTTTGGAGAATGGTAGATTCAATTGTCTATTATCTAATGTTTCAGATAAAAGATTGTAAATTTGAATTCAATGGGAGATTTTATGCACAAACTTTTGGTATGGCTATGGGAAACCCTTTATCCCCAGTATTGAGCAATCTATATATGGAATTTTTTGAAAGCAGAATCTTAAATAACATCATACCTAATAATGTAAAATGGTTTCGATATATTGACGACATAATGTGTGTGGCCAGGAAATGAAAATTTAGATAACTTTTTTCTTAGATTGAATAGTTTGGTACCATCAATAAATTTCACTATGGAGCTGGAGAATAATTGTACCCTACCTTTTTTGGACTGTCGCATACATAGATGTAATAATAGTCTCAAGTTTAGTGTATACAGAAAGCCAACGAATATCTCGGCATATGTCCATTATTACTCAAACCAAGGCAACAAAGTTAAGAAATTTGTATTTACTTCCATGTTTTTAAGAGCATTTCGAGTCTGCAGCCCT
>NW_027171195.1:130000-135000 GCF_036898095.1 Palaemon carinicauda
AGAGTTAATGTGGGTAAGAGTAAGGTTATGAGATGTACGAGAAGGGAAGGTGGTGCAAGGTTGAATGTCATGTTGAATGGAGAGTTACTTGAGGAGGTGGATCAGTTTAAGTACTTGGGGTCTGTTGTTGCAGCAAATGGTGGAGTGGAAGCAGATGTACGTCAGAGAGTGAATGAAGGTTGCAAAGTGTTGGGGGCAGTTAAGGGAGTAGTAAAAAATAGAGGATTGGGCATGAATGTAAAGAGAGTTCTATATGAGAAAGTGATTGTACCAACTGTGATGTATGGATCGGAGTTGTGGGGAATGAAAGTGATGGAGAGACAGAAATTGAATGTGTTTGAGATGAAGTGTCTGAGGAGTATGGCTGGTGTATCTCGAGTAGATAGGGTTAGGAACGAAGTGGTGAGGGTGAGAACGGGTGTAAGAAATGAGTTAGCGGCTAGAGTGGATATGAATGTGTTGAGGTGGTTTGGCCATGTTGAGAGAATGGAAAATGGCTGTCTGCTAAAGAAGGTGATGAATGCAAGAGTTGATGGGAGAAGTACAAGAGGAAGGCCAAGGTTTGGGTGGATGGATGGTGTGAAGAAAGCTCTGGGTGATAGGAGGATAGATGTGAGAGAGGCAAGAGAGCGTGCTAGAAATAGGAATGAATGGCGAGCGATTGTGACGCAGTTCCGGTAGGCCCTACTGCTTCCTCCGGTGCCTTAGATGACCGCGGAGGTAGCAGCAGTAGGGGACTCAGCAGTATGAAGCTTCATCTGTGGTGGAAATGTGGGAGGTTGGGCTGTGGCACCCTAGCAGTACCAGCTGAACTCGGCTGAGTCCCTGGTTAGGCTGGAGGAACGTAGAGAGTAGAGGTCCCCTTTTTGTTTTGTTTCTTGTTGTTGTCGGCTACCCCCCAAAATTGGGGGAAGTGCCTTTGGTATATGTATGTATGTATATATATATATATATATATATATATATATATATGGATATATATATATATATATATGGATATATATATATATATATATATATATATATATATATATATATATATATATATATATATATGGATATATATATATACATATATATATGGATATATATATATATATATATATATATATATATATATATATATATATATATATATGGATATATTTATATATATATGGATATATATATATATATATATATATATATATATATATATATATATATATATATATATATATATATATATATATATATATGGATATATTTATATAGTATATTTATTTCACGCATTATTTTTGTGTTCTTTTCATGGTAGCCATTATAGAATTAAGATTAACCATGTATGTTTGTATGGGTGTCTTTATACTGCTCAATTTTTGGTAATACGTCATCAATTTTATTTCTCTCTCTCTCTCTCTCTCTCTCTCTCTCTCTCTCTCTCTCTCTCTCTCTCTCTCTCTCATTTGCATTAATTTGCGTAGCATTCACGAATCGTGAAGCACTTCCGTGTGCCTATAAAAAGAATCATAGAACTCCTCCAGTGGAGAAATCGACATATTTGACATCGAAAGACAAATGGAACGCATTTCTCTGCCTGTAAGGCAATGAATGGAGTTCACTATAACGAGGCTCTCGTGGGAGTGAGAGTTCCCATGTATTTCGTCCACGTTTTTCAGGGTCCTTTAGAAGCCTATTGTTGCATTAGTAAAAACTAGTGAATCGGGAAAGACCAACATCGACCGTTACCCTACGTGAATTAATGTGTTTTGACCCTGGAGAACATATCTCGCAGAGGACAGATTGAATAAAATATCCTCGGAGGTTTACGCCCCTGTGGAGTGTCCATTTATGAAAACGGGATTTTGATAGTTATTGGTGATATCATGAAGGTCAATTTTGCGTGCCAATAATGGAAGGTATTATGGCTGTTTTCCGATGTCAGGAAAAATTCGTACATCTAAAAACGGAACAAAGATCAAAACGCGGCTACACTTGGGTTAAAAATTGTAATGGTCTCGGGATACGTGTGGCGGCCTCGCGTCCATTGTCCAGGCGCATAAAGATGGCCGACAAAAGAAAGAAGAAGAACGTGCTACGACGTTTCTCTGCTCTTGGAAGGTTTTCACTATGCTCCCCTCTGGTGTGGAAATCAGTTACTTATTGATGTTACTTCATTGAACGAAAATTATTGCCCTCCGATTGAAAATCTATGGGAGAAAGAGATCCATTGAAAAGCTGAAAACGGACAAAAATAGAGGATGCAGATGAAATGTGTCATTGTGTTTTGTTGGATAATATATTAGCTGACATGGAAAATGCTGTGACATGTGCGATTCGACACGTCCCCCCCCCCCCCCCCCCGGGTCGGTAATCGCATGTCGGCCATGTTTTTGCTTTTCCTAAAAAAGTAACCTTTTTTTTTCCTTCCCATTTCTTGTCATATCATCTATAAGAACGTTTAAATATTCAGCCGAAATTCATATAAATTAATACTTTTAAATCTTTACTTATCATAAATGGGCAGTAATGTTTAAGATTAATTTTGGAATAGATTACATTTTACTAAAACAAAACCTTTTTTTCTTTTTTTTGTTATTCCTGTTTCTTATCATTTCATCTATTAAACGTTTAAATATTTTACCGAAATTCATATAATGTACTTCTTTCTTATTTCTCTTACTCTTATTTTGTTAAAGTTTTAATAGTTTATATAGGAAATATTTATTTCAATGTTGTTACTGTTCTTGAAATATTTCATTTTGATTATCAACTACTTCTCTTCTTTCTTTTTCTCACTGGGCTATTTTCCCTGTTGGAGCCCTTGGCCTTATAGTATCCTGTTCTTCCAACTAGGGTTGTAGCTTAGTAAGTAAGTAAATAATAATAATAATAATAATAATAATAATAATGATAATAATAATAATAAAAATAAAAATAAGAATAATAATGATGATAATAAAGGGAAATCAATATTCAAAATTCCTTTTGGATTAGATTGCAATCTATTAAGACCAATCAATGAATTCTTTACGAGACCAATGGCATCACTGGTTTTGGATTCCTATAGGGAGAGGGAGTTTAGGGTTGGTAATGATTATCAAGGGGGAAGGGCTACTAGACTAACCCTCCTTCGCTGTAGGGGATCTGGGGGTCCCCTAGCTAAAGGCTATATGCCAAAAATGCTGCCCACTATAGTCAAACCAAACAAAAGTGGCGGGTGAGAGACCGAATATATCGTGTGGATTAGAGAATTCCTGGAACAGAAGATGGATGAAGGTCTTAAAGGGAAGAGGCCTCGTTCCGACAGTCATAATCCCGGATTACAGGTTATTTAAAAATAAAATTTTTCCATAAAACCCACATGTCTTCTTCATAGGGATGTTTCTCCATCTTTAATTTTATATATATATATATATATATATATATATATATATATATATATATCTGTGTGTGTGTGTGTGTGTGTGTGTGTGTGGGTATACATATAATGTATGTATTATATATATATATGTATATATATATATATATATATATATATATATATATATATATATATATATATATATATATATATATATATATATTATGTATAAAAATCATGAAAGCTGATACGTGATGAGCATAAATATGTATTATAGCCAGGAAGGAAAAAATTAAGAGACTTGACTGGAGTTAGTAGTTTCATCCATTAAGGACATCATTAGACTCAACAATGAGAATATATATACAAAGACATAGTATTTACACAGGAGAAGGGGATCCACCAGCTGTCAGTTTCTTGATAATTCCAGAAAAGTCAGATTTTAGATAAAAGAATAATGCCGGATTAACGGAAAAGAGACCAGAGCTTAGGTCAAAATTGAAATCTCAACCTATCTTTTCATATCTTACGCCCTTGAGGAATGAATTTTCAGCTTCTAAGATTAGGAATCCAATTGTGTCATCAAAAGCCATAAAAGTTGAGGGATTACTCAGAAGTATCACTATTTGTAAATTGCGTATTTTATGGACACTTTTGAGTAATTAATCAATTTTCAATTAAGTATATTATGAATATACAGTATATGAAATGTACGCTGGCATCACGAACTTCTGTTTATGTACGCTGGCATCACGAATTCTGTTTGGTTGACTATGTTGACATGTCAGTTCTAAGTCGTTTAGTGAGGAAACCCAATTATTTTCTTTTTACAACCTCTTCGCCCTTCCTCAACATATCTTGCTAATTATTGCTTTCCCAGAATTTAAACAACCACCTGATTACTGTGCAAGAAGATGAGAACTGCAGGATTGCATTATTTTGGAGTAAATGGAGAGCGTGGTGTTGTAAACAATTATCGCTTTCTCTATTCTTCAGCCAAAGAAATCGTTGATAATGTTCACAGATATTTTACTAAAGAAAAAGAAAAAACAGTGCTCCTTTGATTGACGCGGCAAAAGTTTGTGACTGTACGAGTGAGGCAACAGCAGTTCCAAAAAGGACTGTTGAGAGAATCATTAAAAAAGGAAATGATTTCGAAAAAGAATTTGGACAAGGTATGTTCAAAGATAAGAATAGAATTCATCCTAGACCAGTGATCGATCAGGATGATTTTGACAAGGATGCATTACGTCGAATAGTGTTAAAGTTCTATGTTAGAAAAGAGCTACCCACCATAACTACTGTTTTGCAAGAAGCCCGCAAAGACATTAAATTTAAGGATTGTCATGAATCTCTTAGAAAAACCTTGCATGAAATCGGATTTCATTATGGGAAAGTGAATGGCAGAAAGTTTTTATTAGAACGAAGTGATGTGTCAACTGCAAGGAATAAGTTTTTGCGTGTTATGAGGAAGGTATACGAAAACGAGAATCAGCCTATCGTGGACCCGGATGAGACGTGGCTAAATCACAACTATACTGTTACGAAATGCTGGACAACAAAAGAGAGAAAAAAAATCAATAGTGGTTAACCCCCCTACCGGCAAAGGGGCTAGACAGATAGTCGTGCACGCCAGTACAAAGGAAGGGTTTGTGCA
>NW_027171195.1:140000-165000 GCF_036898095.1 Palaemon carinicauda
CATTCCCTTTAGGAATAGGTAAAATGATGGCAATTTTACATTTAATAGGTAATCTGCCCTTTTCATAAGAAAGATTAATCAAATCTAACAGAGGGCTATCCTCCATCAGGATTAAACAGTTGATCACGTCATATGTGACCCCATCTTCACCAGGTGCAGTAGATTTACCTTTTTTGATGCTGAACAATAACTCATCTTTTGTAAATGGTAAAGAAGTCTTATCATTCACAGGTGCTTGCAATGCCACAAGTCGTCTTTTTTTTATATCGCCTATTCCGCAGACAAACCTGAACGTTGTTTGGAAGACCATTGACACTAGCAGCAGCAGCCCATTCCCTCATTAGTTCATTCGCTTTACCCTTTGGGTCAGGGTGAGCAACAACTCTCTTCTTTTTCCCCCTCACCTTATTAACTTCGTTCCATACACCCCCAAGGGTTGTTGTAAAGGAAATACCTTCCATAAAATTGTCCCAGTATTTCTCTCTCAACTTTTTTCTTACCTCTGATGTCCTTTTTGCTATTTCTATCATTGTTTCTCTGCTACTACTATCATTTGGATTTTTACTCCAATTACTCTGAGCTTTTCTTAACAGTTTATTCCAACCCAGCACTACCTTATCATTTGCATA
Organism: Palaemon carinicauda; assembly: GCF_036898095.1. Taxonomy (NCBI): domain Eukaryota; kingdom Metazoa; phylum Arthropoda; class Malacostraca; order Decapoda; family Palaemonidae; genus Palaemon; species Palaemon carinicauda. Next base: position 140,630 of record NW_027171195.1, read on the forward strand.
TGTAGATTTTTTTTCACAGTATTTGTACAATTCTGCATAGGCACATCTAAAATACCGCCAACCACATCAAGCAAGTCGTCATAGAATTTATTTTCATCATTATCATGACCATTTACATTTTTATAATCCTTATACCACTAGCTAACCACCTCCTAAAAATTTTGCTTTTTTATTTGGTTTTAAATAATACCTTTTCCGTTTTTTCTACTGAGCTGTTTTTCTACACCTAAAGAAGTTTCGATTGTAAAGTGATCACTCATCATTTCACCAACGACTGAAGCATCAGCCGTGCACTCGGGCATATAAAAAAGTAAGGCATAATCGATTCTGCCACCTCTTATGTGTGTGGGTTCTCCTTTCCCTAGGGCACGTACATTGTTTAAGGTGTTCAAGATGTTATTTAACATAAAACCATTCCTATTTTGACTACCTCGGCTTCCCAAATTATGATGTCGAGCATTCAAATCTCCCATCAATAAACAACACTCATCGAAAAGACACATAGGAAAATTCTCAAGACCTAATTTATCTGCGTGTACATACATATTAATTACATAAAGCACACTATCCACACTATCCCTCAAATACAACTTAACACACAAACACTCGGTACCATTAATTATTGTAGCAGTAGATATAACAGAAGGAATACTATTTTTAACAAATGTAATCAGACCTCTAGTATTATTTACATTATCAGCTTGCAATTCAAAACTCTGATATCCTGTCAGTTGGAAACCAATACCATTTACACCAGTCTCTTGTAAAGTTATCACATCAAGGTCATGAGAAAGTACACAAGCATGAATGACAGTTGACCTTTTTTGGGGGCTATTTACATTCCAAGATAAAGAGTTAAGATTAAACCCCTCCATTTTCCTTAATTTCTTCCCTAACCTTTCTGGCAAGTAAGATTACATTCATTTTCATATCCTCATTAGGCCGTTGCATGTATTCCAGTACTGTATCTAATAAGGAAACCATATTATTAATGGACGTGTTACAATTTTCTCTCCTTCCCTTTGTTCACTTTGATTCGAATCCTTATTAGACATTTTAGGTTTACAAATTACACTACCGGAATTATTACCTTCATCATTCCACTTGAAAGAAGAAACCTTCTGTGCATCAGCATTCCCATCTACTGCAGAAACAGCCAAACTTTTAACATTGCAAACTTGGGTGAGTTGATCCTGTAAACTCATCATTACCTTTTTAAGTTCCCCAGTCTCTGCACGAAGTGCATTGATAACACCTTCATTAATAATACTATCCTTGAAAAAGTCATCCCTCGTTTGTTTCATCATAACTGCACTCTGACGGCACCTTTCATCTTCCTGGCGCTCCCACACATTAACAACGGGAGTAGCAGTTCTATTCACTTGCCCATTTACTGAAGAATAAGGCATCGAGTTCATCGTTTTATTGTTTTCCATGACTGGCGTCTTTTTACACATCCACGAGTTTGTATTATGTTCACCTCCACAGTTACAGCATTTTGGAACAATTTTAACATTATCCTTTATCTTTTCCAGGCATTCCTTTGAATTATGGTTCTTGCTGCAATTTATCACTATTTTGGCATTTGTATTCCTTATGACCCCATTTACTACACTTGAAACATAACAAAGGACCTTCATTATAGATAGACACTCTCCTATACCCAATGCAGGGAACAAATTTTTTTTTTTCTGGAATTTCGCCCATTATTAATGCTATTACCTGCGGCTTAGCGATAGTTTGACCCTTCTGTTTAGTTTCACGTCGCTTAGCCCAAACAACTCTCCTATCAGCAAGCAAATCTTCTGGGTCCAAAAAGACTGGAAATTCGAACACAATAATTTTCGTATGTTTAACATTATCCTTTAGTTTTTTTTAAATAACTTCTTCAAAGCCTGAGGTAGTTAGATACTCAACTGCCTTATCATCTTTCACAGTTATATATGGCCTATGTTTGTCCTCCTTAAACAAGACTTCAAAACTTGGATATTTCTTAAAAAGCCTTACCGTCCACTGCATTTTGTTATGGTAGTTCATATCCAGCATACTGCGAAAGTACAGCCGCTTTCTTTCACCAGAGACAGCAATACTGTCTTTCCTAACCTCATTCCTAACTAAGCTTGATCAAGAATTTTCAACCTTAGATGTACCAGTACTCGCCCGTTGTTTCTTGGTGATTAAGGTACATCCATTTTCATTTCCACTTGAGCTGCCATCAAATACCTCAGTTTGGGGCCTTTGCTGTTTTTTCCGGTTCTTTTTCTTTCTAGTTATAAAAGGGGCCTCATTTGTTTCACTCATTTCATAACTAGAAGATACATCCATTTGTGCCTCTCCTATGGTATCCCCAGAAGCCATCAATCACAAATTAAGATTCAGAAAAAAAGAATCTTGAAAAATTAAAAGGATATTAACTAGCGGCGAACAAGAGTAAGCCAAGAGCTGAAGTGGAAGGATGAGGAACGGCAACAACCGTCCACCATCAGAGCTGAAAGCAAAGTGAAGCCTCCTTACATGTTTTATCAGTGCTTTATCTATTCTCCTTATTGTAAAGTGGCCTTTTAAGAGCATACTATCGAAATTTTGTTTACGTCTGAAATTAAGATATTCCTGTTTTATGACGTTTTCATACCTTCTCCGCTAATTGCCTCTTTCTCTCCATTACACTAATTAGGGTCAATCGGGTATGACGATAGAACGCTGATGGGCGGAGCCAACGAAATGGTGGAGAGGGGGGTGGGGGGGGGGGGTTGGTAATATTATACACTGCTTATTTATGCCATAGAAATGAGGTCACACAGTTTCGAACATTCCCATGCTAACGTATTTTACATGAACCTTAGTCCTTCTACAGTTTTGGTATAAGCTTCTTTTCTTTAGTACTTTACTTATTTCAAGTACCCCTTGGTTACCTATATTTACTTATCATTTGTACATCTTCCCTATATAATAAAGAGCAAGTGTCTGGCTATACACATGAATATATGACTTTATATATATATATATATATATATATATATATATATATATATATATATATATATATATATAAATATATATATATAAATATATATATATATATATATATATATATATATATATATATATATATATATATATATATATAAACAGGTGTAATTTAGGCTGCTGGTTTGAATTATATGTATTGTACTCATCCAGTCCCCAAGTAAAACCGCATCTTTAAATTTTTGTGAGGCTTAAATAATATCATTATGAATTATCAAATGATTGAATTACTTTTTTTTTCTTTTTCTAAAATGATATTTTAGTGACTTTTCCTAGCGGCAACAGGATTTTCATTTGCGTTCGAGATCAAACATCTGATATAAAGACACGACTGAAACACTTCATCGTTCTTCCAAATCGAAGTTAGGAGGTTACATTAAGTGTCACTTACCATCAGTTTATGAACCCTGGAAGTGCTTCCAATGGGTAAAGCAGGTCGACCTAACCATACATTAGCGACCAGTTATTTTCCTATGGCGGTATAGGGGGCTCGGAATGCGTCAAAAAGATTCCCTGGCCTACTCACGCTTGGAGAATTTACCTCTTCCTTTCTTCAAGAGCCTTTGAGCAGATTCATTTTGGCTTATCGCATATGTTACTGTAGGTTGTATTACTGCTGGTGTCATTATATGGGTTATACTGCCTTCGATGAAAGAGTTTGGTAGATTATTATTATTATTATTATTATTATTATTATTATTATTAGCTAAGCTACAGCCCTAGTTTGAAAAGCAGGATGCTATAAGCCCAGGAGCTCCAACAGGAAAAATAGCCCAGTGAGGAAAGGAAACAAGGAATAATGAAATATTTTAAAAACAGTACCATTAAAATGAATATCACTTTTTATAAACTGTAAAACCTTAAAGAAAACAAGAGGAAGAGAAAAAAGATAGAATAGTGTGCCCAAGTGTACCCTCAAGTAAGAGAACTCTACCCCAAGACAGTGGAAGACCATGGTACAGAGGCTATGCCACTAACTGAAATTAGAGAACAATGGTTTGATTTTGGAGTGTCCTTCTAGAAGAGCTGCTTACCATAGCTAAAGAGTCTATTCTTCCAAAATACAATTATTGAAACTACTGAAAGTAAAATACACTTGAAACGATTGTGTATCCGTTTTACAAATTTTGTATTACTTGCGTCAATGTATGGGGAATACTGACACTGCTAAGTGAGTGCCCTAAGTACAAGGATTGAAACAATACTCAAAATAAAATAAATTCTAAAAGACTTCTTCTTTTTCTGCATCTTTTCCCACTTTTATTTGGAGTCCAAGTTTCTGAACAGCTTTCTCCATCTACCTCTGTCCCACACTTCATCACCTGTTAATCAGTGGCTGGGTTTTTTAAAAGACTGTGAATCTATTTCATATATTTTTGATAAAGTTTGTAATTTCGTTCAGTCGATGTGTTTGTCTTAAAGAAATTTGCGCTACTCTACAGGTCAACTTATGAAACTGATGACTTATACACTCTAAAAAATTAAGGGTATAAAAGGGGTATAAAAGGGGTATTTCTAGTGGTTAAAATAGCATACCCTATCGGGGTATATAAGAACTATAATATACCCTTTACAATATACCCATATCAAGGGTATAACATATACTTGAGATACCCTTACTTAGGGGTGTATCGTAGGTAAAGAATACCCTTTTACAGGGTATTCTATACGACATAAATACCCTTGTATATTAATTATAATTTTATAATTAACATCTATTCCACCATTATATAGGTGTAGTTATAGCTTATAAGTATATAAAGTAATAAGGTCAATGATTTTAAAAGTTTGGTTTATCAATTTATTATTTCCATTACACTTGAAAATCAAAAGTATATATATAATATATAAAGAGTGATGGCAGAAGCTGCAAAGCAAACTGTACGCAGAAATCTGTGAAAAGAAAATATTTGTTAGTGTGTGTGTGCCTATATATATATATATATATATATATATATATATATATATATATATATATATATATATATATATATATATATATATATAGAAAAGAAAGGAAAAAATATCATGCATAAATACCTAACTGTATGCTACCTCAGGTCAAACTGATTAAGAAATCATTGGCGTCAGTGTTTGCTTACAGACTACGCGTAATCGTAAAGTTATTAACGTTTAGCTGAATACATTGTTTATGGTTTTTTCCTCCCAGACAGCTTGACGCTCTCTCTCTCTCTCTCTCTCTCTCTCTCTCTCTCTCTCTCTCTCTCTCTCTCTCTCTCTCTCTCTCTCTCTCTCATAATTAAGTACTAATGATAATTTCTTACTTATTTTCCCCGGTGTTAGTAATAATGATTTTTTAGACTATCACAGCCTGAATGCAAAACTAATGATGATGTCTGACAATTTTTATTCGTAACGTTGAAGTAGGAAATAATGCTAAGTATGGTAGTTTTGACTTTTAAAATACTGCAGAAATAATGGGGATGAGTAACCTAAAATTTATTCAAGGCAGCATTTCAGATAATAAGAAACATACATACCACATTTTATCATACGTAAAATTATGGTAAAAAGTGTTATAGGTCACATAAATACCAGAGTCAATGCAAAAACCATAATAATAAAAACAATATAATAATAATATAAGGAGTATAATTATAATAATAGTAATAATAGTAAAAAGAGTAAAGGAATAATAATAGTCATAGCAATATTATTATTATCATTTTATATTGATATCATAATTATAATGATAATAATAATAATAATAAGAATAATAATAATAATAATAATAATAATAATAACAGTAAAATTAAATGAGATTTTGGAAAGCAGTCAGCGAGAGACAGAGGGGAGAAAGAATTCGCCTGGCGAGAGAGGGAGGACTTGTCTCAGTTGTCGTGCCTAGTGACGTCACATTAATAACGGCTATCCGAGAGAAAGCTGTACATGAGTTGACAAAGAGCAATTTCATATATATATAATTATATATATATATATATATATATATATATATATATATATATAAGATTAATTGAATTATTATAACTAAAGAAGTTACTAAAGTCTACTAAGTAGTATGTCAAAAGGCTTCGTCTCTGTTTTAACCATCTTTCAGTGCAAACCACCACGGAGGTATATGCTATTTAGAATCATTGTCAAAACGAAATAAAATAATGTAAGTGTCATTCTCGAATAGTTGTGGTTCTTTCACCATAGTTATGACATGCAACAGAGACGTACATAGCCGCGTATTTGTATGGTAAACCGCCGCCTTTTTATAAGCATCTACCGGCGTTTTTCTTTCAAGTCAGAGTTGGCGGTGTATATACATGTTGGGGACCACTGTCTATGCTTGCATAGATGGACAGTTAGTGTTCTTACCTTGGTTAGCAGTTAACAGGTGAAATGCAGTGTAGATATTATAATCTCGATGACGCTAATTGGAGCAATTCATCTTCACGGCAGAGAAGACGAGAGTCCAGACGCCACTGAAATTTCCCGCCAAATTCTCGGGGTCTCGAAGAATCTCGAGACGGCAACAATACAAATTGCCAAGTACCGCATTTTGTAGGAACTTGCTTCAAAACTATCCATAACTCAAAACCAATATGTTGTTCGTAACTTTTTTGGTGCATTACACTATCAGTGTAACAATATGGTGATTTAATACAGAGTAAAAGTTCATTTCATGACATGATCACACAAACTTACCAAGCCCATTTTAAGACAAAGTACAATAGAGGGTATATTATTCACAAAAAATACCCTGCCTCCTGGTTTTGAGGGGTATATTTGAGCCTTAGGGTGTTTTACATGTATTTAAACCCCAGCTCAATCGTTATACCCTTTCTGTACCTTGAACTTTTTACAGTGTAGTGTTGGTATCTTCAATATCATTGGCATCATTAATGCTCATAAACCAAAGGAATATTGGTTATACAAAAAGATTGTGTTTTCCTTCCTTCCTTCATAGTAAAATTCACACATATCCTTAAAAGAAACTTCCTGCATATTGGGGTTTTGCCATTCAGTAGTTTTAATACTCTCATCTCTCTCTCTCTCTCTCTCTCTCTCTCTCTCTCTCTCTCTCTCTCTCTGTACAACATCAGACACAATGTTAGTGTGCCAAATAAGTAATTAATGTTTTGTTGCTTCCTGAATAAAAGTGAATTTGAGTTTTTATACTCCAAGATGAACTCTCTCTCTCTCTCTCTCTCTCTCTCTCTCTCTCTCTCTCTCTCTCACTGAGCCCCCATATTTGATTTTAAAAGGGCGGCCATTTTGAAATCCAACATGGCGGCTCAATGCTAAAAGATACACAATGCAGATTGTTATCATTGGATTCCTTGCCCCCCAAAACATACAGTTAGACACCAGAATCGAGTCAAAAGCAGCATTAGACCCACTGATAATCAAAAATGAAGATTTCAAATGGCGGCCATTTTAAAATCAAATATGGGGGCTCAGTGGTAAAAAAATACGCAATTCAGATTGTAACCATTGGATTCGTTGCCCCCCAAAACCTACAATTAGGCACCAGAATCGAGTCAATAGCAATATTAGATCCACAGATAAGCGCAAATGTAGATTTCAAATGGCGGCCATTTTGAATTCCAATATGGCGGACATGAATAGAGAATTCCGAGTGGCTCAATATCTGAAAATGTTTGCCATATGTCAATGTACATTTGTGCCAAATTTGGTGCTTGTATCACAAAATGCACAATAGGTTAGCTATGCTGCCCCACTATAAAGATGTGTTTTGACATTGGCAGAGAAAATGTATTGTGGTTTTAATAACAAAGATGCAATTTTCAAACAAATCATATCAGGCACAACCATAATGACGAGAACTGAAGAAATCGGTAATCTGTCAGCTTTTTAATGATTTACTATTGCATTGAAGGAACACACAGATATTTGGGATAGTGCACAGATGTAGGGTCTCATTGGATTAATGAGGAAGGAAAAGGAAATTCCAAATTTTGCCATATTCAATTGTACAAGTCTCTAGGCGGCACTTGTGACAAAATCCTAAGATTGTGAACTTCAAAATGTAATGCAGAAGAAACAACTTGGCCATATCTGGTCATTTCAAAATTAGATAAAGTTACCGTATTCATTTTAACTTTTATATTATTAAAGCCAAGAATTTTAACATTATTTATTTGATAATAAGGTTGGTTACTAGTTTTATTTTATAATTACGTGTCTTTGGAAACTCACAAAAATATTGAATTTAGATCCCACACACGAACACATATTTTACACACACACACACACACACACATATATATATATATACATATATATATATATATATATATATATATATATATATATATATATATATGTATATATATATATTTCATGAAGGCCTATGTGGCTCACACTCTGAGTATGTCCTAAACTTTTGGCTCTCTTGAAGAAATGAGTGAATACCACTGGGACCTATGCCTACAGGGCCTTAGGCCTATTTTTGGGAGGTAGAATGGTGCGGAAGGCCCCTTACCCCGCTCGGTGGTAACTTCGCTCCACCATCAGCTCCTGCTATCTGACATTAACCGTCCAGGCCTAAGTGGGTTACGAGGAAAGAGGGAAGTAACCCGAAATGGCCTCAGGGTAATACTTGTTTTGTGCATTATAGAATGGTACGACCAATATTCTATAGACTAAGGGTAACGGTTTCATGTCAAGGAAACAAACAAGCAATCTTATTTCATGCTTGTGTTTGTGTTTAGTGGAATGAAGATGAATTTTATGATAGATTAACTCTTGAGTTTATGTTTCAAACCTCAGAGTACAGGATGTCATGTATTCTGAAAATTGTAGATATTGTTCCTCCAACGGACCACACGGTCGCCATATTTTTTTTTTTTTTTTTTGTCTTTATTGTTTGCATTGGTGTTTTTTTTTTTTAATATTTCTCGTCGTAGTGAATTTTCGGCTTGATAATGTTATTGAGAAATAGAATAAAATCTAATCTAGATTTATTATTATTCTATACAAGAATCGGATTTTACTTGCATTATTAACCGAAATCTTAATAATTTTGTAGATTCAGTCAATTTATTTCTCTAAAAGTAATTTGCGGTTGTCCACAGGTCAACTTAAGAACCTGGTTGCTTCCTTTTCAGAAGGTTTTGTGGAGATAAAAGGAAACTGGAGCTTTCTCTCAGGAATGATGTGGTCATTGAGCTCGGCTGAGATAAGTGGGAAAAATAAAACCAATTTTTTTTTTTTCAATAATTATATAGGTCAGAATATTTCAATATTTCATATCTGTCCAATAAAATAAAATTTTTACTTATAATTGTTTATTTGTTGTCTCAATTATTTGCATTTTGACATTTTATTGATTCCATGAAATTGTCACATCTTGGTTACATCTTCCTCCGGGTAACTCCGTCAGTTGGAATTTGGGATTAATTTCTAATAATTCCTCCTGGAGATTGAAGGGGATTAACCCAAGTAGTGCAGGACCCACCAAGACCTGATAGGAAGATTTATTCTATAATGTTGATGGATGATCCCTTACTCAATGTGAATACCTTTGGCGAAGGTCTATAGACCTTGGTCCTTGTGATATCATCTCGACACATTTTGTCAAAATAATATATTTCGATGTCGTAGTAGTCTGTTAAGCGGTTATTTTTATGTCATAAAACTTATCGTAGATTGAAAACAAAATACTGATTTGGGTTAACCATTTTAATCTCTCTGGAATAGAAGCCAGCTAGCTGGGACCTTTTAAGGATTCCATGAAGCCTCGAAGGTAGCGAAAGTTAAGTCACGACAAGATTCCAAGTAGCTTTGGTATTCCCTTTTTATTTTATCTTATGTAACCAGGTAGAGATGAGTCTACTAAAAAAACAGGTTCTGGAAAATCTTGGTAGTAAAAGGATCGGAGTGGTAGAAAAAATTGAAGCATTTTGATGAATGACTTAGTTAAAGGAGGTCATAGTATACGCAGGTCTTGACTGTACTTTGACTGTACTTTGGGAATTGATAGTGAAATATTGTAAGAAGAATTATGCCTTGCGCTACTATAACACCGTTTTTTTCATATATCTCGTGTAAGTTGTGATTAACGATGTCTTAATGATTTAATAAGAAGAATAACAACGTTTTTGTTATTTATTGAGAAGAAAATTAACTGTTTTTATGATTTAATAAGAAGATTAATGATATTTTAATGATTTATTAAGGAAAAGAAGATGAAAAACGATGTTTTAATGATTTATTGAGAATAGCAAGCATAGCGATATCTTATTGATTTATTAAGAAGAATCAACAGAGGAAGCTGTTATTCTTTTTTTTTTTTTTTTATATATACTGGCAACTCACCTCTTGAAGAACTCGGATGCAGATTTTTTATCACCGTTTGTCCTCGTCAGTCGATTACGTGACCGTATTAGTGTCATGGTGACAGTAATAACCGGATGTTTGTTTTAGGGTCTTTGGCCGTAATGCGAACATATCCGCCAGACATCAAGGTGAGGAGAGCTTCATTATAAAGTGTCTTATATCTCAGCCAAACTCCTCTGGGAGTTACATATGAGTGATATGATTTTTGTGAGATTTGATGAAAGAGATTTGCATGTTTTTTTTTTTTTTCATTATTTTTTAACTTTTTTGTTATATTGATGTTATTATTTTTTTCTGTTGAAGCTGCGCAATCTGTCAGGTGTTATATGTACAGGAATTGGAAAATACGTGAGAGCTTATAAGATCTAGTGTCCCTTCATGTATAAATACTGTATATCCTTACAATCTCGGTGTGAGAATTTTCTTAAATAAGGATATTTTATGCGAAATGCTTAAAAAGAAAGAAAGAAAAAAATCTTACGTGTGTGGGTACCTCTTTGCTAGTGTGGTCTTAGAGGAATTGTAACCCTTTAAAACCAATAATCCTTTTATTCATTTGAAAAATCTACGAAAACCCCAAACGGTGTTTCTCATATAGTTGGCAAGTCAGTATTAAATGTTTCAGCAGACCCAATGAAAAGTTTTAGACTTCACCCAATTTCTCTTTGTTATATCCAGTATCTTTTCTTGGTCTCTTTAGTGTCATTTTATCTCGTATTATTTTTACCTTCTTTGTTATTATAGTTATCATTTCTTTCTGGTCCTAGCTTTTGTGAAAAGGGGCCTTGGACGCTGATCATATGTCTATATGGTCAGTCTTTTTGGCATTATCCTGCATGCTAGGGCAGTGTCACTGTCCCTTGCCTCTGCCATTCATTAATGAGATGAACCATGAATATATTTTATTTATTTTTGACTTAGTTATCAACTTTGCTCGGTAACTCATTATTTTCTATTTTAGAATTTGAGAATTGTTATGGATGGAATAAATCACGTAAGATATATGTTCGTTGTCAATGTAATACGCTTCTCAAAGCATTGTATTTCAGCAATGTCTTGCAGCCTTCTGTAGATACAGTTCGGAAATCCTTAGTGTTTCAAGTCGTTTTCATCAATCACAAAATTATGCGAATGATATCGGAATCAAATAAGTCTTTAAAAATATTCTTCGTCCTCCATCACTAACTATGGATTCTTCTGATTAACATAATGTTTATTTTTATTCTTATTTATATTTTGTCTCCAAATTTATCATATTCTTATATGCCCTTATCTGTTTAGTAGAAATCTTGGTCCTGAAGAAAATTTTTTTTTGAAAATTTGACCCTGAAAAACTGTAAAGAAATGGTTGAAGCGTTGGCCTATTGAGGTCTGTTACCTATTAACTAATTCCTCATCTAAGAGGATTATTTGCTTCGTTTTTTTTTTCTAACCTTTCTTGGAAGATTGATCACTGGCGTCTATGGCCAATGCAATTGCAAAACCAGTTTTATTACTGATTGTATCACTTATGACGTCATCTGGGAGTTGGTATTTTTATTATATGCAATTTTCAACTTAAGTTTGGATATTCTAGATTTTCGAAAAATTTTAAAATTTTCATCATTCTTCAAAATTCTATTCAGCAGTGAAAGATATTTGTTCTTAGTAACAAAAATAGAAGAAAATGGAGGATCAAAAAATAGCAAGAAAATCGTACCCTTCTTTTAAGCTTAATTTCCAGAGTGAGGAGGTTAGGAAGTTCCTTTTGCGAAATGTGAGTTTACTAACTTCTAAAATTCATTTAGGAAAATATTGCACTGCATGTCTTGTCCTGTTGTAAATCATTTATTTTTTTCTACCTTATTAAATCTCTCTCTCTCTCTCTCTCTCTCTCTCTCTCTCTCTCTCTCTCTCTCTCTCTCTCTCTCTCTCTAATCAAGTACAATGTTAGTGTGCCAAATAAGTGCTTAATGTATCGTCGTTTTCTGAAAAAGAGTCTTTGTTATTAATATTTTTTCGTTTTCTGAATAAAAGTATATTGGAATTTTGATATATCCTGTTTAAATTATCTCCCTCTCTATCTCTCTCTCTCTCTTCTCTCTCTCCTCTCTCTCTCTCTCTCTCTCTCTCTCTCTCTCTCTCTCTCTCTCTCTCTCTCTACAACCTCAGACACAATGTTAGTGTCCCAAATAAGTGCTTAATGTTTTGTCGCTCTCTGAATAAAAGTAAGTTTGAATTTTGATACATTCAGATAACTCTCTCTCTCTCTCTCTCTCTCTCTCTCTCTCTCTAGACACAATGATAGTGAGCTAAATAAGTGCTTAATGTTTTTTCGCTTTCTGAATGAGTTAATTTGATTATTATACATCTATATAAACCCTCCTTTTCTCTCTCTCTCTCTCTCTCTCTCTCTCTCTCTCTCTCTCTCTCTCTCTCTCTCTCTCTCTCTCTCTCTCATCAGCTACAATGTTAGTGAGCAAAATAAGAATTCAATGTTATGTCACTTTTTGGCATAAAAGTAAATTTTAATTTTGATACTCCCAGTTGATCTCTCTCTCTCTCTCTCTCTCTCTCTCTCTCTCTCTCTCTCTCTCTCTCTCTCTCCCTAAATAGGTACAATGTTAGTGTGCCAAATGAGTGCTTAATGTTTCATCGTTTTCTGAAAAATAGTATTTTCTATCAATATTTTTCGTTTTCTGAATAAGAATATATTGGAATTTTGATATATCCTGTTTAAATTATCTCTCTCTCTCTCTCTCTCTCTCTCTCTCTCTCTCTCTCTCTCTCTCTCTCTCTCTCTCTCTCTCTTAGTATCGTCCAGTTTTTTGCCTTCTCCAAAGGTGGCGCTAAGCAATAACTCCCCTGCGACCTCTGACCTTCCTTGACTACTTTAAATTTGACAGATTAGTATGTCTAAGTAGCTAATTGGACAACGTTACCTCATTTCCTCCTTGTAAGTAATAATGGTTTTCGTCTAACAACTCTCAATGTTAAGGGACCACATTACGCCTTTTGTGCCTTTGCGGCTCTAGAAAATGGCTGTGGGTCACCTTAATCTCAGTTCACACGTCCCTGTGGGGCCTCTGCTTATTCTTGATGGTTTCTGCTATCTTTTTTTATTTGTTTATTTTTCTTCACTTTTTGTTTTTGCTTCTTTGGATGAGAAAGTATTATATAAGGTTAAATTTGTTGAGAAGAGAATTGGAGGTATTATCTATTGGGATTTTCAGTTTATTTAATATCTAGTATTGTCACCGTGTAAGACTTTCAGATGTATTATTATTAATAGTAGTAGTAGTAATAGTAGTAGTAGTTGTAGTAGTACCGGCTCTTGAACGTTCTACATAACTCGACTTGTTCAGTATTATTGCAATATGAACAGAGTTCCTCATATAACGAATTAGGATGATTAACTCCTGGAATTTAAGCAATATTTTGCAAGGCGTGTCTGTTCTGTAACACGTGTGTGTAATACGTGAACAATTTCTGAACACGTTTATTATATAACTTACGTTATTTCATAAATTTATTTTATAGTAAATATTACTTGATTAATTTTCTCCCATTCATCACTAACGTAGCAATGTTTATGCTTCATCAAATTAGTCTAGTCAAAATAAAATATAGATTGTGTAAAAATATATCACTCACCATCCAAAGACTGAATCAACGATAATTATCCCACTTAGCTGCATCCACTTTTTAGCCCTCTATCTAATCATCATTCCCTCTCCTTTACTTCCATCCTTCTGCCCAGCCTCTTTCTTGTCTTTTGCCCCATGGTGCAACTGCTTGGCCTCCCCGGCTCTAGCACCGTTCCATAATGCCCAAATGTATTATCCATCCGCTATCTCTTTCGTGTCTCGTCGTCTGCAAATCTAGTTATATTGTCGATCACTTCTCTTTTTGTGATTCTTTATTCTGTCATTTATCCACTCGGTCTAACTTACGTTATCCCTTACTTTTTATTCCTGAATCATTTCATACGCCTTTGTAATTGAGCACACAATATATATATATATATATATATATATATATATATATATATATATATATATATATATATATATATATGTGTGTGTGTGTGTGTGTGTATTTATACACACAGTTTTGTGTGTAACAACCTTAGCTTACGGATAACAAACTCCCCGTTACACTTGGTGTATCTCCAGCCAAGAGGAACAACTTGGCGTCTCTCACAAAAGACCTTTATATTAATAAGCAGAATAAAGCTATTATACATTGGTCTGCCCTTAAGGATGGTAGGCTACTCTCTCTCTCTCTCTCTCTCTCTCTCTCTCTCTCTCTCTCTCTCTCTCTCTCTTACCTTAGTGGTTAGGAGACTCGTGTGACCAGCAAGATGTCTCACAATGGAGTGTGTTTGACTCATTCTTAGTGATTGTTTATGTGCTTTGATCCTGAAAGTATGTATCTGATAGTCAGGTGAGTGTGGGAGTTGTGTCCACGTGGTCCGAAGGTATAGATTTTGCAACTTCATCGCATAAGAATTGCCAAGTAATCGATGGCTAACATTTACTTATAATATTTCTTTTTATGAGAAAATGCTTTAATGCGGGAAGTTAGTAAAACGGAATACTCCTCTAAAGAAACATTTCTGCAAATTAATGTCTTTTTTTTCATACAAATTGATTGAACGTCATAAATGCACAAATAATAGAACTTTTTTAAATGAAGTTAGAGAGAAAATTAATAAGAAAAAATATTGTCTAGTGTGTTCTTGAAACCTCATTATTTGAATAACTACATTTAATACATGGACCGGAAGTTGTGGGACTGGTGGTCTTCTCAGGGCTTTGAGAAATGCGCAAATGAACGAAGCGCGCAAATTGACAAAGTGCGCCCCCATCATTGCCTGCCGTGTCGTGTGTTTTGCTATTCAATAAAACCATAATTTTTCTCCTTTCTCACATCAAGGTACTGTGGAGAAATGATATTTTGTTTTATTTCTATTTTTATTGTATGCCAAATCCAGACAGAGAGAGAGAGAGAGAGAGAGAGAGAGAGAGAGAGAGAGAGAGAGAGAGAGAGAGAGAGAGAGAGGGGTATTTAGTGTATCGATTGGTTGTTGTGAGAAAGACTGTTGGTATAAATGAGGTTGTTTGTTTACTTCCAGCAAGGTTAGGACGATGGTAAATGTTTGGGAGCGAAAGCTTTTCTTGATTGACTGTGACTTGAGGCAGTTGTGTGAGTGCTGGATCTACTTCATCATTATTATTCTTTCGACCAGCCTGGAAGTGATTCATTTTTCTAAGTAAGTACAGTTTTGTTTATATTTGCTTGTCGTGACTGTGAAAGATAGAAACAGTTTAATATTTATCCTTGATTATATTGCGATAGTTTAGCAAGCTAGGAGTGTTCCTAAGTTTTTTTTTTTTTTTTTTTTTTTTTTTTTTTTTTTTTTTTTTTTTTTTTTTTTCAGACCGTAATTCCTCCTTGGAGAGACTTACTCCTTTGGAGAATTTAATTTGTATACTTATATATAGTCGCTGACCTGGCCTGCAATTTTTTGTAGTTTTTAGACTGTTCTTTTGAACTGCACAACCGGTGATGACCTGGCCTGTTTATTAAGATTTAGATTGATGATGATGATGATGATGATGACCCCAATCAGGGAGGTACTTGTGGCAAATTACCACACAGTGGATTGTTGACCACAAAGTCTCCAAATTTATGATTAGGTTTAGTTTGTAAGAAATAGTTTAAGTGTGATTAATTTGGTTTGATTTATTTTAGTTTGTAAGAAATATAGTATTAAGGTTATGTTTTGCTTGTATGTCCTTTTTGTCTAAGAGTTCCGCTGCTGATGACGTCAGGGGAAAGTTTGTGTATATATATATATATATATATATATATATATATATATATATATATATATATATATATATATATTTATATATATATATATATATATATATATATATATATATATATATGGTAAATGTGTAGGAGAGCTCCGCGGAAGATCTTGAAGAATTTAAACACCTACAATTCACTATTATATCATATAGAACGCTTATATAATAGTCAATATATGAGCAGCTTCTATTTAACGAAGATATTCGTGTGTATAGTTATGTTTCACTTGGATTTTTTCTAAGGGTTTTGTTTACTGTGTGATGTCTTGGCTAAAATGAGCTGTTTCACCGCCTTACTGCGTATGGCAGACTAGTTCTCAATGCTATTCTAACCAATAACAGGTGTTTTCTTGACGTCACACTGTTTGCAAACCAATCATGGCGGTTTTTACAAATCTAGCCAATGCTGACACCAGTTACGACAGTTTACGTGAAGTTCCGCGGAGGAATATTTTTGCACGTCTCGGATCTCCCTTCAAACTGAAAAGCTCATTTTGCCGTGAAGTATGGAGCAATTAGCAGGACCTTCATCCAATTCCGACTGTGTCACTTGTGACAATTGCTTTATTTCTTATGGGGATTTTTGTGTACATTATTCAGGGAAAGTTGATTTGCTAATTGCATTTGCTCAACGTCATGGTTTGATTTTGGCAGAGAAAAAGTGCCCTAATTGTGAAAATGTGTGCCGTATAGATTACAACAAATTAGCATTCCGGTGTGATCGTAGTGTGGTTACTCGTGGGAAAAGGAAGAGGAGGTGCAATTTTTTCGTGTCTTGTTTCAAAGGTAAGTTAGATATTGAGACTAATTTGAAGTTTGTGTTCCTTTTTTTGCAAAAGGCGTTTTCATTTGAATTTGTTTCGTTTGAACTGAAACTCAATGTGGCCTTAAGGGGGGTCGCAGGGGGGGGCGGAGCCCCCCCGGTAGGCCTAGGTAGGGGTACAGGGCCCCATAGGCTAGGTTAGGTGGGTGTCTTAGGTTCGGTAGTGCCCTGAAAATTACTGTGGCCTTAAGGGGGGGTCGCAGGGGGGCGGAGCCCCCCCCCCGGTAGGCCTAGGTAGGGGTACATGGCCCCCAGGGTAGGGTAGGTAGTTGTAAGTTGTATTAGGTTCGGTAGTGCCCCGAAAAATCACTTTTCTCCTCCTCCCCCCACCCTAAAACCCCGCTTCACACTGGGCTCCCCCATAATTGTAGTAGTAGGTTTATGCTTACATTTTCTGTGTAAGAGTTAGGTGGTTGTAGGAGGATTATCTCACAGTTTCAAGGTAACTGTAGCTCTAATTTACTGTTTTCTTTCTTTTCTACTTTTAAAAACTTAAATCGAGCGCGGAGCTCTCCTACACATTTACCATATAACGGATTTTGAGCGAAGCGAAAAATCTATTTTTGGGTGAGATAGCCATGGCGTCCTGATGGAAGGATCCTTTTTGGTAGCTTCCTTGGGTAATCACTACTAGGATTTTCCCAGAGAATTAAACCACAGGTTATCACAGAATTCTAACTTCTGGAGCGAGTATCCTAAAGGTTTCCCCTTAAGACATCGTGTAACAACAGGGGACACGCATGTATAGACGTGCCACATAGCTATCTGCGCCCCATATAGAGTTAACGCTTCAATATGGCGGACAGGGAGTGGCTGGGAGCTGAGCCGCAGCCGATCTAGATGTGGCGATATCGGTACTCGCGATGTAAACAGACGGACGCCATTGCTTTTGATGACGTCACGTCCGTCCTCATTCCGAAAGTCTGGAGCTCGCTCATCACCATGATACAGCGGCGCAGGGCGGGACCTGATAACAGACAGGGTGGGTCCATCAGGACGCCATGGCTATCTCACCCAAAAATAGATTTTTCGCTTCGCTCAAAATCCGTTTTTTGGGCTCAAGCCATGGCGTCCTGATGGAAGAGTACCAGAGAATTAGTGTATCGTGGTAGACTTTTTCCCTTTATAAGTGAGTGCTAAAACATTGAGCCGAAAGCATAGTGGTCTATACTAGAGCTACCGTGAGGCAGTTGCCTTCCTGCCCCCCTGGCATGGAAGTCCCCACGGGCTATGCTAAGATCAAAGTGGTCATGGGAAGGCTATTCATATAGGCTGAAGGAACAATGAGATCCATAAGATAAGTCAGAGCGATTTGGTATTCGCGTCGAAACAAACTTGAAGAAGTGGTGGTTGAACACTTCGTGTATGGAGTTGACTCATCTTCATAATTGAGTAAGTATTCGCTAAGGAGACTTACTTGCTCTATATAAATAAATGCCCGCAGTAAATCCTGGCATTTTCCTTAACCAGGAATAAAGGGTAATAAAACTATGACAAATAGTATATTTCATAGTAAGAAAGGAGCAAGGGAGACGCACAAGTAATAAAATAGACATTTTATTATATAATTGCAGGTAAATCAATACATGTCATGCAATAAATAGTAAAAAACATTTACATTGATAAAAATGTACATAGTCATAAAGGCGTGCTCTTGAGTCTGAAAGGGAAGAATCAAGTATTAGTAGGCACTCGTTCTACGGAACGTTAGTCTTTATGTAACACACGTCATGCACGTAGCATGTAGCACTCATGTGGTAATCTACTATGACATTTCACCTGAGGTAAGAACAGTTAAAGAAAACACAAGGTGGTTTCTGCTTCACTACGTATCACTTGAGGGTCAACATAGGCACCCGACGAGTTAGTCCCTAATAACTCACTGTTCTAAGCAGAGTTCAGAGCAGGTTTCATAACACTACCTGCGGCTACCACAAAATGTTTCACTTCGTGCACTTGTTTCGCATAATGTTTAAAGAAAACACGCGAGGATTTCCAGCCTGTATAGTTCTTGAGGCTTTCGAAATCCATACTCTGAAAGAAATTCAGAGACGAAGCGACTTTCCTAGGATCATGACCAGCGGGTGTACTGTCTGGATCCGCTCTGCGAATGAAGTAGGTGATTTTTGCTCTCAATTGTTTTAGTGACAGGTTGCTGCCCGATGTTTCTCCTTTGAAGAGTTGGCCTCCACCAAAGTTTGAAGTTCTATGAAGATAGACCTTAAGGCTCTCTACTGGACATAGAGAGGCATCTTCCTTCAAGGGGCATATCCTCCACGGGCCCCATCGTTTGGTAGGTAATTCGTTCTTTGTGAGAAACGTCGGATCAGGGAAGAGGGAGAGGTCTCCTGAATCATTGAAAACGATATGTCCCTCTTCTCTAGATAGTGCCACTATTTCGCTGACTCGGGCTCCCGAAGCTAGAGCGAAGAGAAATATAACTTTCTGAGTCAGGTCCTTAAGAGGGCATGAATCATTGTCCAAGTTGGAGGCGAAGTGGAGAACTTTGTCTAGAGACCAAGTGATTGGTCTCGGAGGGGGTGCCGGTCGTAAACGGGCACAGGCCTTCGGTAGTTTGTTGAAGATGTCACTAGACAGATCTATTTGGAAGGCGTATGACAAAGGTCTGGTCAAGGCCGATTTGCAAGTAGAAATCGTGTTGGCTGCCAAGCCTTGTCCATGAAGGTGAATGAAGAAGGACATGCAAAAATCTATGGTGATTTTCGAGGGGTTCTTTGCCTTGACGAAGGAGACCCATTTCCTCCAAGACGATTCGTATTGCCTTCTCGTGGATTCGGTCTTGTATTCCTCGAGGAAGTCTAGACTCTTCTTCGAAATCCCAAACCTTTTCTTAGCGGCTAGGGTGAGAAAATCATGAGATGAAGGTCCTTGATTTTCGATGATGAAGCGAAGACAGTCGACTTCTGTATTTGCTGGGAGAGAACTGGGTCCGGGAGGGGGATCAGCGTTGGCTGTATCTCCAGGATCAAGGGGTACCAGTTGCTGCGGGGCCACTTGGGAGCCACTAGAGCTGCTGTCCCTTTGAAGGTTCTCAATTTGGAGAGGACTTTCAGCAGAAGATTGGTGGGAGGGAACAGGTAAATCTTGGCCCATCTGTTCCAATCCAAGGTCATGGCGTCCACCGCTTCCGCTTTGGGGTCCTCGTACGGGGCTACATATCGAGGAAGTTGATGGTTGTCGCTCGTTGCGAAGAGGTCGATCTGGAGTTCTGGGACTCTGTGAGAGATGAAGGAGAATGATCTTGCGTCTAGAGACCATTCCGACTCTATCGGGTTTGTCCGAGATAGAGCATCCGCTGTCACGTTGCGGAATCCTTGTAGGTGAACTGCAGACAGGTGCCATTTCTTCCTTTCTGCCAGACGGAAGATTGTCAGGAGCACCTGATTTATCTTGGGCGATCTTGAGCCCTGGCGATTGAGACAACGCACTACCACAGAGCTGTCCAGGGTCAGGCGAATGTGTACCGACGGGGGCGGGGAGAGTTTCTTCAGCGTCAGAAGAACCGCCATGGCCTCCAAGATGTTGATGTGAAACGTCTTGAATAGGGGAGACCAAGTGCCTTGAGCCTGTTGTTGGTGGGAGTGACCTCCCCAACCCTCCAATGAAGCGTCCGTATGGATGTTGAGAGATGGAGGTGGGTGTTGGAGAGGAAGGGACCTTTTTAGGGCCCTCGCTTCTGACCACGGCTTTAGAAGAAGTCGAAGTCTGCTTGGGAGCCGTCTCTTGAGGTCTCTTCGAGCGACGGATGCGGAACGTCTCCAGACTCCCGCTGCATCCTTTAGCTGTGCACGAAGCACTGGGTTTGTGATCGAGGCGAACTGTAGAGAGCCTAGAACTTGTTCCTGCTGGCGTCTCGAGATCCGTTTGGATTTTAAGTCGCTTGACGGACCCTGCTATTTCCTTCCTTTTCTTTGCTGGAATGGAAAGGCGGTGTGACTGAAGATTCCAGTGGATGCCTAACCATTGGAACTTCTGAGCTGGAGATAGGCGAGACTTTTTCGCGTTTATCTGGAATCCCAGGTGTTCGAGAAACTGGGTAACTTTTCTGCAGGATTCTATACAATCCTCGGGCGAGGGCGCCCACACTAGCCAGTCGTCGAGGTAGGCCATCACCTGGATGTTTCGGATGCGGAGCTGTTGTACTACTGCGTCCGCTAGCTTTGTGAATATCCGAGGGGCCACGTTGAGTCCGAAGGGCATGGCCCGGAAGGCATAGCTTTTCCGTTGGAGTCGGAATCCTAGGTAGGAGGAAGCGTGATGGTTCATTGGTATGTGCCAGTATGCGTCCGCCAGGTCTATCGAGACCGTGAAAGACCCTCGAGGCAGGAGGGTTCTGATCTGTTGGAGAGTCAGCATCTTGAACTTGTCGTTCGATATGAATACGTTGAGGGGGGATAAGTCCAGAATGACTCTGAGTCTGTCTGAGTCTTTCTTGGGAACACAAAACAGTCTCCCTTGGAACCTTGTGGACTTCACCCTTCTTATCACCTTCTTGTTCAAGAGGTCTAGCACATATTCTTCCAAGAGGGGGGTTGAAGGTTGGAAGAATTGCTGGAAGGTTGGGGGTGGTTGCGCCCAGCTCCAGCCCAGACCTTTCTTGATGATGCTGTGTGCCCAGGAGTCGAAGGTCCAGCGATCCTGGAAGTGGCGGAGTCTTCCTCCCACCGGAAGCACTTCATTGCTTCTGTGGTCCCGAGGACTTGCTGCCTCGGCCGCTAGCTCCCTGTCCTCCTCTGCCTCTGGAGGGCCGGCGAGAGGAATCTCTGCCGGAACCCCTGCCTGAGCTTCTACCCTTGGGACGAAAGGTAGTGGAGTGCTGCTCGAAGGTGGGGTTGAAGGCCGGTGATGAGGGCAAAACCGGCTGTGGGACCAACTGAAAGGTCTGTGGCGGCTGAGCGACCACTTGGGGAGTAGCGGGTGCCGGAAACTGGCGTCTGTGCTGACGTTGCTGGGGTCTATGCTTCGACTGCTTCCTCTTAGGCTGAGGACCGTCATCCTGAGAGGGCTTTCTCTTCCTAGACATGCCCCATTTGTTGAGAAGGTTCCTGTTCTCAGATGCGGCCTTGTCTGTGATCTCTTTCACTAGATCAGACGGGAAGAGGTACTTGCCCCAGATGTTGGAGGCAATCAGTTTCCGGGGTTCGTGTCTGACAGTGGCACTGGAGAACACGAATTCTCTGCAGGCTCTACGAGCTCGCATGAAATGGTACAGATCCTTGACTAAGGTTGCCATGTGAGATTTGGCAAGGACCATGTAATGGTCAGGGACTCTGGTGTCACCAGCCATTACGGCCATCTGGACCTGGAGAGTGAGAGATGCTGCCAGCCTCTCCTTCGTTTCCTGTTCCCTACGAAGGAGGTGTTCGTTTAGCTTGGGGAGGTCCTCATTAAACTGACGTCCAGCAACGTCAGGATCTAGTTTGCCCACCACGAAGGTGTGTTGCACATCCTTCCAGTGTTTGGTGTCGGGCGGGGTGGCTGCGGAGAAAGGTCTGCATTCCTCCAATGCAGGGCAGGATTTCCCTTCCTCTACAGCCTTAAGGCAGGCAGCGAAGGCCTTTTCCGTGAAGGGTAGCATCACTTCATCGGGCGCAACGTAGGTGGGGTACTTCTTGCTCAGAGCCGGAAGTCCAGAGCAGGTAAAGCCTCTGCTCTTAAGCGCTTTGGCAAGCATAGCCTGGGCCTTCGAGAGATCGAACACTATTTTCTCCTTCGGTTCGGTCTCTTCCTTTGAGGATGGTTCTGAACGTAGACGGACGTAACAGTCCGGATACGCCTCAAAGCGGGGGAAGAACTCCACTTCTTCCAGGGGTATGGAACCGATCTTATCGCTGACGAAGATCTTGTCATCAGCGATGACCATATGCTCGGCGAACCGCCACGGATTGTCGCTCGAGCATGCGGGGAGGTCCTTGATGGAGATTTTGCGAGATTCCTTGGAACCTCCCATCGACCGAATGATCTTGTGAGTTTCTTGGAGCTTCTGCTCCATCACGGATTCAATGAGCCGAATCATATCCTGTGCCGTAGGTAGAGGAGTCGTGGTGGAGGACGTAGACGGGAGAGACACTTCCGTCGGTGTAGGAGTAGGAGGGGGGATGGAGGGAGGGGCATCCTCCTTATCGGACTCGGTATATACTACCCGGTCCTCTTCTTCATCATCCTCCCCTTCGCCCTGGGCCATAAGGGTTTTCTCGGTGTCCTCCGAGATCTCTGACATGTGTTCATCATGTTCTGAATCCAGGTGACAATCACTCATGGACTGAGCCATGACAGTATCAGGTTCCACTGTGATCTGGACGACGGGGATCTGTTCAACTGGGACCACTGAGTCTGGTGAGGCCTTTGGGAACAGCAAAGACCTCATTTCTTCTGTGGCTAGGTATGGTCCAGTGGCGTTCTTTTGAAAGCCACGTACCCACTTGCGTAGGTTGTCCCGAGCAGTGTCCCGAATCTCCGCTGAGGGAGGGTCATAGAATGCTTTCTGTAGGCATTCTTGGCAGACCGAACAGGTGGTGGGGCCCCAGTACTTGAGATCCCCTCTCTTGTGAGCACAAGGGGCGTGTGTCCTACACGCCGTGTGTCCATGAAAGTGTGGCCGACGGACCGCGCAGAAGTCGTGGTCACACTTGACGTACTCCTCCTGTAAAAGAAAGAGACGATGAGTATTGTAGAGTCATAATATGGCTCGTATATAAAGTTAATTATTAACAAGTTAATATTAACATAAGTTAATTGTGATGCACAGAAGGGTGGGTGAAAGGAGACAGACGCATGCCTCGTGTAACCCGCCCGGCTGGTTGCCGTAGCATCAGACAGTCCCAGGTGGCCGTAGGCCTCCATGGAAGGTGTCTTGATAATGGGAATTCCATTTAGAATTACTATATAGACTAGGCTTGAAATCTTATCAAGAAAGTCTGGGGATCATGAGATCCTAGTAAGGTTCCGGCAACCAGACGTGCCAATTACACGTAGCGTGCTGGAAAGATGAAACACGCAAGAAGACAGAGTGAAAACTGAACAAAATGTACGATTCCGTACCAATTTGTCTACGTTAACAAGCCGTCTAGGTGCGGTTTTTAGGAGCTATCGCTAGTAAAGATAGCTGAGAGAAGGGGTGCAGGGCATCTTGCCGCCTCCGGACTGGTCCGGCATACCCCCGGCACGCCGGAAGCCGCTCGAGCAGAGTTTCTGGCATTCAAGAATGATCATTCTATGGTGAAAAGAAGCCAGGGTGGCGGCAGCCGGTAGCGGCGGCCGCCGGCAAGGAGCGGCGGTTCCGGCAGCCGGAGGCAGTCGGAGGGTGACAG
>NW_027171196.1:7500-12500 GCF_036898095.1 Palaemon carinicauda
AGGAAACAGAATGCAGTTTAGTGAGGATAATAACCAACTGGTGGATTTAGATGAAATTTTGACTTATATGGCCTACGGTACATTGTATGCAGCCTTTGGTGAAAGGGAAAGGAAGGCTTTCAAGGACCTAAAGTTAGATCCTGCCCAGAAGCTCACAAAAACGTTGAGCCAAATCCAGGAAATCATCCAGAAAAACGAGACCCAAATTGAAGAGGTCACTTTTTCGGCAAATACCAAGCAAAGAAGGTATCAGAATTACAGGGAAGATAAAAATAACGAGACCGGTAGGAATAAATATTACCATAAAAATTATCAAAATAACCAGCCCCCTTACAAGTCCAATGAACCAAACAGAGGAAATTATAATGAAATATATAAATCTAGAGGGAATTATCATCATAAGGGAGCTAGACCAAAGAATAGGTATTGCCAATATTGTCAAAGAGGAGGTCACACAGACCAAGAATGTTGGTACCAAGGTAAGAAACATAATAAACCCTCCGAAAATGCTCCTCAGGTACAGGCAAGGGATAACTCAAACCCTACTAATTACTCCGAAGAAAAACAAGGTAACAGAAAGTGACTAGAAGAGCAGGATAGGAGTCCAGGAAATAGGGAAACCAAAGAATGGAAGGATGTTGCAGGTAGCGGAGGTACATCCACGTTGCCAGCAACATATTTATCCTTCCGACAGCAATCATTACCCAAGACAAATATCAAGATAGAAGGTAAAGAATGTCTTAGTTTGTTAGATTCAGGAAGTACTGTAAATCTCATAGGGCTCCATACCTTAACTGATTATTTGAATATACCTATTTCTGCAATTAGGAGTGAGGATACATTAATTCAGGGGATAACTGGCAATCAGCTTAACAATGTAGGAGCCATAGATTTGAACATTGAATTGCTAGAGAAGAAGTGTCAAGTGCCATTTTTGGTTTTGCAAGAAGTAGCATTTCCCGCTCGAGCTTTGATTTCTTTTGCAACAATGCAAGATTTTGGCATAGTTTTTGATTGTCAAGACAGAAGATTAGTTCTAAAGGGAAATAATCAGGAA
The DNA here is from genome assembly GCF_036898095.1 of Palaemon carinicauda. Lineage (NCBI taxonomy): Eukaryota > Metazoa > Arthropoda > Malacostraca > Decapoda > Palaemonidae > Palaemon > Palaemon carinicauda. Next base: position 8,558 of record NW_027171196.1, read on the forward strand.
GTCTGTTTCCAACTTGTTGATGACAAGTCCACTACAAATTTGGCCAATTTGCAGGGGACCGCTTCGATAGTTGAAACACACTCCGGTTCAGAAAGAGAAAGGGAAATCAAAGTAAAATCAGAAGAAAGGGAGAAAGAAGAGAATTTAGCAATTGCACCCAGAAAGGGGGAAATTACTTCTTGTAAAGGTAGCACACATACTAAGGATGAAAATGTCGACAGAGAATCTGAGAGAATAGATAAAAGGGAATTCCAAGAAGTTTTGCTGCTAGGCACATTGAATTCACAAGAATTAAGACACTTAAGAGAAACAGAATCTCAAAAAGGAGGAGATGAAGATTCATGTTTTTGTACTCAAGTACAAACTGGGGAGATAAGTCTGATCAGCACAGCAGATGCAAACAAAATAAGATTTAGGCTAGCTAGAGATGTAGTACTACTGCCCAATACTCTTACTAGAGTATATTTAATAACCCGCCTACACACAAATAATGATGTAATCTTGACCCCAGAAGGATTACCAGAATATGTCCGAATGGATAACTCATTAGTTCAGATGGAGGGATTAGCCTGTACTACTTATGTCATGAATTATTCTGATAAAAGACTCCATTTGTTAGCGGGTACAGAATTTTGTACAGGAATAGAAGTTACACACAAAATGATTCCGTTAGAGGAGGAAGCATTCTTTACCATAGGAAACATTGATGCAGGAATAGATAGGGAGATAGATAACACCGATTTTCCTGAGTACCGTAAAAGGTTAATAGAAACCTTAAATAAATATAGGCAGGGCATAGCAATTACAGGTGATAGGTTAGGTAGGACTGAGGTGTTAAGACATAAGATAATCCTAGATGATGGAGCTAAACCCTTTTTCATACCTAATTATAAATTACCTATCAGCCAACGTCCAATAGTAGATAAAATGATAGAAGAAATGAAAGAAGAAGGAGTGGTCATACCCTCTAAATCACCTTATAATTCTCCCATGTTGTTGATTCCAAAGAAAGATGGAAGTTACAGATTAGTGATTGATTATCGCAAGTTGAATGCGAACACAGTTCCTGATAGGATGCCCATGCCTGTAATAAACGATGTTTTGGCTCAGTTAGGAGGAGCAAAGATCTTCTCATCCTTAGATCTACTAAGTGGATATTGGCAAGTACCTTTAGACGAAGAATCAAAGCCATTAACTGCCTTCAGCACACATAAAGAACACTTAGAATTTCAGGTAATGCCATTTGGGTTAACATCAGCTCCATTGACTTTTGTAAGGTTAATGTTACAGATCTTAGGAGACATAGAGAATGTGTCAGTCTATTTAGATGATGTCATTATATTTAGCAAAGATATAGAGAGCCATTTCGGAACCATAGAAATCGTTTTAGAACGACTAAGACTGGCAGGATTAAAGATAAAGGTTAAGAAATGTCAATTCTTGAGGAAATCATTAGAATATTTAGGACATGTGATCAGTGCTGATGGATTACGCATGCAAGAAGGAAAAATAAAGGCGATTGTGGAATATCCTGCTCCACAAAATTTGAAAGGTGTAAGAAGATTTTTAGGGATGATAGGATACTATAGACCATTTGTCAAAAATTTTGCTACTATAGCTAAACCATTGACAGAATTAACTAAGAAGGATGTAGAGTTTGAATGGAAAGCAGAGCAAGAGGAGGCTTTTCAAAAGTTGAAGGAGAAATTAATCCAAGATCCTATCTTAGTGTATCCAGACTTTAGCAAGCAATTTTACTTAGCATGTGATGCTTCGAATACAGGAATAGGAGCGGTTTTGTTACAGAAGGCAAAAACCCGAATGAGGGTAGTATATTATGCAAGTAGAGTCCTGAATGCGGCCGAACGAAATTACAATACCACAGAAAAGGAATGTTTAGCCATTTATTGGGCACTGAGAAAGTTTCGGCACATTTTGTTAGGACACAAAGTAAATGTACTTACTGACCATAAACCCATCTGTGACCTATTTAAGAAAAGAGCTTTCACTAATAACTTAAAGTTTAATCGATGGTTTATTAGTGTGCTGGAGTTTGCTCCAGAATTTAGATACATTCCAGGTAAGTTTAATACTTTAGCAGATGGATTATCTAGAGCACAAGAGGATACTGAAAGAATTATCACAACTAACACTTTTTGTTTCAGCTGTCAGGTCGTAGACTTAGATTTGGAGAGAGTTAAAATAGAACAAGAGAAACAAGAAAGTATCAGGAAAATAATAGGAGATTTGCTACAAGATGAAACCTCTAGGTCAGATTTTGAATTAATAAATGGGATATTATATAAGAAGGCTAAGGATAGGAGTGCTTGCTCTAGACTATATGTGCCTGACACCCTGACTAAAGAAGTATTAACTCTAACACATACCCACAAGTTGGCAGGACATCCAGGAATCAAAAAGACTCTGAGAACAATAAATAGAAATTATTTTTGGCCTAAGTGCAGCGAAGAAGCAAAGCAATTTGTAAATGAATGTCAAACTTGTAATAGGCATAAAGGTCATGTAAATGTCAGAGCTCCTTTAGAAAAATATCCTAGTAATTTAAACCCTTTTGAGGTAGTTCAGATGGATCATATAGGACCCTTTCCAAAAACTTTGAGAGGAAATAAATATATACTGGTATTCATTGATTATTTGACTCGGTATTTAGAAATTGTCCCAGTCAGAGATAGAACTGCAGTTTCTGTTGCAGAAGCTTTAAAGACCAGAATACTCACAAGACATTCGTGTCCGGAGGTACTTTTGTCGGACAATGCACCCGAATTCACCAGTGAGGTAATGAAAAAGCTTTGTGAATTTTTTGAGATAAAGAAATGCGAGATAACCCCTTATAAGCCGAGTTCAAATGGGACAGTGGAAAGGGCCAATAAGAAGATACTGGATGTACTGCGAACTATCATTAGTCCAACTACAGAAGATTGGGACCTAGCGCTAGAGGACGTGGTTCAGTTTACTTTGAATAACACAGTAAATGAGACAGTAGGAGAAACCCCACACTTTTTGCTTTATGGTTATCAGAAAAGACTGCCAAACTCATTGTTAGATGACGCAAAACCTCCTAGGCACACATATGATTACCAGGACTATATAGCTTGGAAACTGCAAAGAACCTTTCAAATAATAAGACAAACCAGACAATCTTTAGAGAAGGGCCAACAGGTAAATAAGAAATACTATGACACAACTAGTTCCATGACTGACCTGAAGATAGGCTCACAAGTATATATAAAAGTACATGTAAAGGAAGGACCAAATGAAAAGGTATCTCCCAAATTTGAAGGTCCTTATAGAGTGTTAGAAAGGGAAAGGAATAATAAATTTAAGCTGATACATGAACAGAATTTAGATGTAAGGTATGCCCATTGGAATCATATGAAGGTTGTAAAAACTAATCCATGGTCCTCTCAACTTCTACAGGAAGTGGTGGAAAAACTTCCTTCTGATCCTACCCCTGGTGGTCGGTATCACTTGCGAAATAGACATTAAAAGTGGGGCCTTGATACAAAATCATGGAAAAGGTGAACTGTTAACAGATTTTGCTGTAGTAAAAATTAATGTCAATTCAATATTAGAAAGGGAAGAACATTTGAACCAGTTAGATAAAGAACTACGGAAGTGCATACTAACCCATAGTGATTCTGCCTTTGTAGAAGTATTAAGAAATTTACAGGGTAAAATTGAAGACATTGTCAGGCCTCAAAGAAACAAGAGATCTTTGTTACCTTTTGTAGGAAGTGCCTTTAGTGCTTTGTTTGGAGTGGCTACCGAAAACGATGTAAGAGGTTTGACTGACCGTGTAGAACTAATCGAGAAATGGGCTAATCAGAAGGGTAATCTTATAAGTACTCTGATAGAAAATAATAATAAGAATGTAGAGAACATAAAAAAGATGGTGGAATTTATTAATCAAGTTAACGTGAAT
>NW_027171198.1:5000-17500 GCF_036898095.1 Palaemon carinicauda
CAACCCTCGTTGCCCTCCGCCCTCCAGCATGCTTAAGAACTTCCGGCTAAGCAAAGACTGGCCCTTTGTCGCGAATTACTCGACCGAAGCGTCCCTCTGTCCTCTCCTCCCCTAAAAAGGGGTTACTCACGTGTCCCCCTTTTTTCCTTTTACAGTTCCGTCCGTTCTGTAGTTCCCCCTTTCCTTCGGTTCCCTTTTCGAGTAGGATATGGTCTTTTCGGGATGTTCTGAGTCATCTTGAGATCTAACCCTTCCTTATTTTTTCTTATTGTTATTTTTTTTCTTCTGTGGGTTATAAGTCCCTTAGTTTTCGCTGTTAAAATAGAGGTGCCGTTACAAAGGGTGGTTTTTGAATTTACTACTGCTAGTATTGCTAGCGTTGTTACTGATGATGATCATAATTGTACCATTTTCATTCATGTGTTTAGATGAAATGTACTGGATTAACTACGAATTTCATTAATGCTTTTTTCCCGATGATATTTCTACCACTTTCAATTGCATTTTAAATGGAATTCAATGGTTTAAGTAGTATTTAACTACTGATTTTTCCCAATTATTATGTTTATGTTACTTGCAAAAGTAGTACTAAGTTTATTATTAAAAGCAAAACTGTAAAATGTTCTCCCACTACTGATACTCCTAGTACCACCTTCCCAAATGCTACTGATACAATAATTATTTACTATCTATTCATTTGCCGTTACTGATAAAAACGCTTGGCTCTATCTATTATAACAAATTCTACTATTGCTAATGCTATAATTTCCTTCCCAATATTCTTACCCACAATCGTCACCCACACACCGGTCACACCCAACATCCGTCCAGCCTCCCCGCCCCCCCAATTCATTAACTTCACAATTCACACGCCCGACACCCACACAAATATTAATAAAATTTCAGTTGGTAACATCATTACAAGTTTCCTCAAAGTAAAGAACATACGTAACTTAATCTCGAATTAGATGCGTCTGATGTCTTCCTAGTTTTAAATTCATTCGCGTATTTTTTTTTTTTTCTGAACGAATGAGGAAACTTTTTCTAGAACTTTTCCCTTTTAACATGTAAACATTATGCGTTCCTATGTTTCAAAGAGATAGTTTGAAAGGATTTTCTTTTGTCGAAATCTAAAAATTTTGTTCAGAGCATAAAGTATTTTTCTAATTGTAAGATTATAATTGCACAGCAGGGTCAATTAAAAAAAAATTAATGAATATTCACCTTATTTCCACCTAGTTAAACTTAGCTTATGCTATGAATGTTAATGACCATCAAAAAAAAAAAATTTAACCAAATCGAAATTCAGCAGAATACAAGCTCATAAAATGTTTATAAAATAAACCAATTTAATAATCCATATGTTGATAAATCTTTACCTTACTGCCACCTAGTAAAATTAAACTTACGCTTAGAATGTTAAAAAGGATCACCAAGACAAAATAATTTAACGAGATCGAAGTTCAGCTGAATACTATTTTATAAAATGTTGATTCTCAAAAAAAAAAAAAAAAAAAAAAAAAAAAAAAAAAAAAAAAAAAAAAAAAAAAAAAAAAAACATACCATACGTTGATGAGGTTACCTTCTTGCCAGCTAGGTAAACTAGAATTACGCTTAGATATGTTAACAATTATAACAAAGATAATATAATTTAACCAAATAAAAATTTAGCTGAATGCAATTTCGTACCATGTTAATTAAACCATTAAACAACCATATGTTGATAAAAAAATAACAAACCAAAAGTTAATGAGTCTTTACTTTATAACCAAGTAGTTAAACTAAACATACACTGAGAATATTAACAATGAGAATCAAAAATAAAATAATTTACCCAAATCGAAAAACGTCATTTAGTCTAATCTCACAATAAACTGCCAATAAGACAACCAAAGAGAAATCCAGATCACATGATTAATCGATTTATAATGGTCGAATCCTTCTTAAAGTCGAATCCAACACAGAACCCTCTTGTAAACATCAACATAAACATGAGATCCAGTGAGATCGAACTAACAAAAAACTGAGCGAATAAAACACATTAACATAAGATAGTTGCAACCCGCCGGATCGCTTCGATAGCAAGAAAGAAAAAAAAACAATGATATATAAAAAAGGGGATGGGACTACTTTCGGACAAACTACAAACTGTCGGACATCTTGGAGAGTGACAGATAACTCCTACCCCATTTTACTTTCATAGAGCCATCGACACCCATAAAAAAGGCACCGGACGCTGAGAGAGAGAGAGAGAGGAGGAGAGAGTGAGAGGAGAGAGAGAGAGAGAGAGAGAGAGAGAGAGAGACTCATTCCCACCACTAGTAATCCACCGTTCCATTCCAGGTTTCATTTACTGCACGCTATCAAAATTTTCCAGATCATCTCCGGAGAGAGAGAGAGAGAGAGAGGAGATGAGAGAGAGAGAGAGAGAGAGAGAGAGAGAGAGAGAGAGAGAGAGAGAGAGAGAGAATCCAGAATTAGTCAAGGAACTCGTTCCACCACTACCGTTCCAGATCCACCGTTCCGTTTCAGGTCCTCATTCAGCGACACCTATCAGATCTCCGGTATGGCTCCTCGGTATGCATCTCAGGTCTCCCTCGCACTGACACCTTGTCAAGAAGTTATAAATGGGATTCATGTTACGTTTATTGTGGGCGAGAGTGGTCACATACGTGCGTACTACTGTAGTAGGGAGGAGAACTTAACACGCACACATGTACGTACAGAAAAGGAGATATCCTCGTATCCGCATAGTAAGATACAACAAATGCAGCCGTTTCTAGTTCAGTGCAGGATAAAGGACTCAGACATGTCTCCATTCATGTCTGGGGTTTGGCCAGTTTTCATCATTATGCTGGCCCAGAATACTTACAAACGTATTTTGTAGAATGTGGCGTGAAGAGGCAAAGCCTGATGAATGGGAGCCATAGGAGTATTGGGGGAAAATGGCAAAAAGAAAAAAAAAATCTGACAGATTGCAATAATTACAGAAGCACCACACTTACGTCAGTTGTTATGAAATATATAGTATGGTCATTCTAAATAGAAAGGAGTAATATTGATGAAAAGCTGAGGAGATGAAGAAGTAGGGATTCAGAAAAGGTGGAAGTTGTACTGACCAAATTTTCATTTTAAGACATATTGTGAAGTAATGTGTACAATATAGAAATCCACTTTTCATGGCTTCTGTGGAATATGAAAAAGCCTTTGATATTGTACCCCGGCCAATTTTATGGAGAGTACTGCGTTATTATGGAGTTCCTCTTAAATATGTAAATTTGATTAAGTCTGTTCATGGGCGTAGCAAATGCAAAGTTAATTTTAGTGGAGTCCTATCAAATGAATTTCCAGTGAACAGTGGAGTACTCCAAGGCAACGTGTTGTCACCTATGTTGTTTATCCTCCTCATGGATTGTGTAATGCATAGAACGGTTGGGGGTGTTGGACAAGAATTGGTAACAGGAAATTAGCTGACCTACAGTACGCTGATGACGCTGTCCTTATTAGTAGAACACCACAGGATTTGCAGTGCTTGCTTACCAGAATCCATGAAATATCACATGAAGTTGGGCTCAAGATAAATAGAAGAAAGACAGATGATGAGAACGGAATATGCTATGGAAGATGAAATATCATTGGAAGGAGAAAGGATTAATGAGGTGGAATCATTTAAATATTTAGAAGCTATGTTCTCTAATAAAGGATCTATAGAATTTGAATTTAATGGAAGATTGAAAAACGCAAATCAGAAAATATCCAGGTTAAGTAAAAATTTTGGAAATCAAAATCGCCTGAAATTGCATATAAAAATCAGGCTATATATCAGTTTAGTGAGAACGGTGTTACTATATGGACATGAGAAGTGGTATGACAATGGAACAATATCCAACAGATTTTGTAGATTTGAGAACAAAGCCCTCAGAAGAATATTAGGAGTTAAATAGCAGGTCAGGCTTAGAAATGAAACTATAAGAGAGATTACTCGAGACCCATATATGGATGAGATTATGATGAGGGGCAGATGGAGATGGTTTGGGCATGCTCTTCGCACTCCCCAAGAGAGATTAGTTCAACAAACTTTCAACTGGGTTCCACAAAGCATTAGAACAGTTGGAAGAAGGCGGCCTGGATGGCTGAGAACTATGAAGCGTGAAGTAGATGAAGAATGGAGAAGTATTGATTTTTTAAATCAATATTTCAAGATAGTGACAGACTGGCGAAATCTAACCGAGACCCTTTGCGTCAGTAAGCGTAGGAGATAATGATGATGATAAAGCGATAACGCGTTTAAAATTTCATAAAAAAGTAGTATCCTTTCAGATGTTTCGAAAGTATCTAATAATCTTATTTTAAAGATATATATATATATATATATAATATATATATATATATATATATATATATATATATATATATATATTATATATATATATACATAATATATATATATATATATATATATATATATATATATATATATATATATTATATATTGTGTGTGTGTGTTTTCAAAAAGGCTCATTAAAGAAACACAGGAAATACAAATAAATCACTATATTTCGACCAATAAACAATGGCCCTCTTCAGGATGTAAGGAAAAAAAAAACTTTACATCATGAAGATGGCCAATGTTTATTGATCGAAATATAGTGATTTATTTATATTTCCTGAGTTTTTTTATGGGCCTTTTTTAAAAAAAAAAACATGTAAACTGTTCGATTAGTTATAAGTAAGACACATTATATATATATATATATATATAGTATATATATAATATATATATATATATATATATATATATATATATATATATATATGAGAAAGCCTTATTCCTTATTGCCTTATTCTATGTTTGGGTTCCCCCAGGTCCTTCAGTGTGAGGCACCTCATATATCCCCCAGAGAGAAAAAGAGAGAGAGAGAGAGAGAGAACCAAGAATGAAGTAATAAAAAGTTGAAAAGCTCCCTTACATACTGACCTCCCAGGGGGGTAGATAGCCTGGGCTATGACGTCTCGGAGGCCCTGGCCATCAACCCGGACACTGCGCCGAATTTTGCAGGGCCAATGAGCGCCGCTGTGCAGCTCCCTGTTGTCAGAGAAGAAGACAAATGACTCTCGCATGATGTCATAACGGTAAGGGAAAAGGTATGGCAGTCAAAGGGTTGGGGGAAGAATGAGTATGTTGGCTCCATATGATAGAGTAAACAATACGAGATATCGCTGACGTCATTGCAGATGACCAAACTGAAGGTAACCTGAGGTACGGTTAAGAATGTGCATGTTTTGGCTCCATATGAAATCGTAAACAAAACAGAGACGAATGGGGCGAGGTTCGTCTTGTTTGATGATGTCAACGGAGGTAAATATTACTAAAGTTTTCGTTCCTAGACAATGACTAATTGCCTGGCGTTGCTCTCGTTATTTAAACGAAGAAGAAAGAAGAAGAAGAAGAGAAGCTGAAGGAGAAGAAGAAGAAGAAGAAGAAGAAGAAGAAGATCTGTGTCAAGAACGCAATATAAACATCGGATAAAAAAAAGTATTTGCCATTTTCATTATGTCAAGACACTTCGTGATTGATAGTGTTTATTGATGATCTTTGGTGTCAATATTTTAAGTCTCCATTAATATCTTATTTCAATACCATATGGATGACTTTCACACGATGAATATCAGCTACGTTATAAAACAAGGCATATAATTCCTACAACTTATAACCTATTATTATTGAATGAAACTAGTATATTATATAACTAGGGTACCCGACCCGTCAAAAATGACGTCCATTTAGAAAAATATGCACACACAAAGATTCAACCTCTCCCCCCCCCACTTTCCTAACTACAACCAGCCGGTTCGGTAATTTATGGGCGAGAGTGGTTTCCGAGTGGACCTCTTTAAGTACCGTCTCTCAACATGGAATGACTATTCCTCTCGCCTCTGAGCGTGACAGAAAATATAATAGTGTATATATATATATATATATATATATATATATATATATATATATATATATATATATATATATATATATATATATATATATGTATATATATATGCATATACATATATATATATATATATATAATATATATATATATATATATATATATATACATATATATATGTATATATATACGTATATATATCATATATATATATATATATATATATATGTATATATATATACATATATATATATATATCATATATATATATGTATGTGTAATATATATACATATACATATAAATAAAATATATATATATATATATATATATATATATATATATATTTATATATATATATATATTTCATATATATATATATATATATATAATATATATATATTATATATATATATATATATAAATATATATATATATATATGTATATAGTCACATATACATTACCTATACTTAATAAATCAAACGAATAAACTAGCTTTACTCATAATTACTTGTAATAAACATAATTGATACAATCATCACTCAAGATTATAATAGCCCTTACACAACTGGGACCTGTTACCCCTGGTCTCTGAAGGACTGACGCCCAGGTGGGCGTGACGGTGCATTACTGACGGAGGACAGGTAGACTTCTAATACTATTAAGCCACTTTAGATACTGCGGAGATAGGAAGGTGTAGGAGCTCTAGAATCAAGGACATTTAAATTAATAATTGGAAGATCAAGGACATTAAAAAAAAGAAAGTCCTAGATGTTAGGGATAAATTATATATTACAAAATTGAAAAGATTAAAATTATGATTTGCAAAAACCAAGGGTGCTTTAATACTGTATTATTATTATTATTATTATTATTATTATTATTATTATTATTATTACTTGCTAAGCTTCAACCCTAGTTGGAAAAGCAAGATGCTATAAAGCCCAGGGGCTCCAGCAAGGAAAATAGCCCAGTGAGGAAAGGAAATAAATAAATAAATAAACTACAAGGAAAGTAGTTAACAAATAAACTCAAAGGTTTATTCTAGCTGTGACCAAGTTGAGCAATGATCTTTATAATCTTATTATCCAAATTATTATTATTAATAAGATTAAATTATGATTATTAAAATTATTAGTTATTATTTTAAGATTATCAACATTATTAGTTATTATCTTTGAGATTATTAACATGATTTTTATCATAAAAATCATTAAAAATCCCAGTGAGGAGCACCTATTCATATTATTATTATTATTATTATTATTATTATTATTATTATTATTATTATTATCATTATTATTATTATTATTATTATTAGCTAAGCTACAACCCTAGTTAGAAAAGCAAGTTTCTATAACCCCAAGAGCTCCAACAGCGAAAAATAGTCCAGTGAGGAAACCAAATATGGAAATAAATAAACGATATGAGAAATAATTAACAATTGATAAAATATCTTAAAAACAGTAACATCAAAACAGATATTTCATATATAAACCATATAAAGACATTCATCGGATGCTTGCATGTCCTACTCCTCTCTTCTTCCCCCCTCCCGAACCTACCCCCCCTCCCCCACACTCCGTACCTCATAAATCTGCAGCTAAAAATATCAACGTGTGAACCCGCCTTGAGGAACCCTCAGTACCGCATACAGTGTTCCGTGAAATTGCGCGCAGTAAGCGGTACTGGCCAATGTGAAGACGGAGTTTCTCTAAACTGCAGGGAACTAATATCACTGAGGGTCCTCTAAAATACGACAAAGTTCCCAATAAATACAGGACACCAACACTGGGAGGCTACTCAAATATGCATTACACTAAAATTAAGAAACATAATCAATAAGAGGCATTGAAATTTAAGAATATTCAGGTCGAATTGTGCTTAGATTAACAACAGAAATCAATAAAATTAAATTTGATCATTGCAATATCTTGATTAAAATCGGTTTGTTCCTCTAAAATACAAGGTTTCCTATACACACAGGACACTAAAAACGAGGAGACTCCTCTAATATTAATATACATAACACTAAAATTCAGAAAAAAATAAATAACAGGCGTTATAATTTGGAAATATTTAGGTGGAATTAATCTTAGACAAAACAACAAATGAAATCAATAATAATAAGTATAATCATTGCAATATCTCGATTGAATTCGGTTATTTTTAGTTTAGAACTTTTTTTTTCTTTTTACTTCAGGCATAACCATGAAAAAACGAATTTTTTCATCAATATTGTTTCTAATAGGAGAGTTACCCTTGTAAAAAGTTATAAAAAAAAAATGGTTGTACTTTTAGCAAAAACCTATGAAAAATCTTTTTCACTGATATTGTTTCTAATATGAGTTACCTGTATAAAGTTACCAAATGTGGATTTGACATCCAAAATGATATTAGGAAAATTAAGTGTAATGCAACAATCTAAAAAAAAAATTGAAAATCTCTAATTCTAGAATGACAAGAGGTTTAATTACAGTAGGTTACAGCTGCGATAAATTATCTAATCTATTTCTATATTCCAAACTGAACATATCTCCTTTATTCAATTACTAAAAATTTTAAATAAGGAGATAAAAAAAGAAAAAAAAAGAAATTTCTATATTTCCCAACTGAACATATCTCCTTATTTAATTACTAAAAATTTTAAATAAGGAGATAGAAAAAAAAAATATCTATATTCCCCAACTGAAAATATCTCATTGATTTAATTACTAAAATATTTAAATAAGGAGATAAAAAAAAAATAATATCTATATTCTCCAACTGGATATATCTCATTGATTTAATTACTGAAATTTTTAAATAAAAATAGAAAAAGAAAAAAACATTACAGAAAAAAAAAATCTGAATGCCATTACTAGAAAGAGCCTCCTTGGTAGACATCCAAACAAAACCAGAAAAAGCAAACACGAGAAGAGAAGAGAAAGAAAGCAAGCAATGACTCCAGCAAGCAATCAAAGCCCGGCGAGATATGGCCGTAACCGCAAAGTATGGCGTAGCATATGACCCAAATACCTGATACCCAGATACCCTATAATACCCCAGATACCCTTAATGGCTGCAGTTTATTGCCCCCGAAGCGTGGTTAATATTTATGACGACACGGGGCATCACGGAAGCCATAAACGACGGTCGTGGCTTCTGTAATATGACCAATCGATTTACACAACAGCATCTTTTTTATTTTGGTCAACCACTATTCGCCCCCCCCCCCCAAGGAAACTCCTCTCTCTCTCTCTCCTCTCTCTCTCTCTCTCTCTCTCTTCTCTCTCTCTCTCTCTCTCTCTCTCTATTGTACAAATAGATTGTGTACAAAGGTCCTTTACTGCTAGAATAGAAGTTAAGGACCTTGACTACTGGCAAAGACTGCAATTTTTTAAAATTATACAGTCTAGAAAGGAGAAGCGAAAGCTACATGATAATAACAATCATGGAAGCAAATAAAATCAATTACTGAAAACATCCTGGTGCTAAAAATATCAGAAAGAGCAAGCCGAGGTAGATTAATAGTCCCCTAAACTATACCTAGGAAAACTAAGGGAGGTACACAGGATATTAATCCACTACGCACCAGCATCGATAATGCAGCGACTATTTAATGTGCTGCCAGCTCATCTAAGAAACATATCAGGAGTGAGCGTAGATGTGTTTAAGAATAAGCTCGATAAATTACCTAAAACGCATCCCAGATCATCCAAGACTGGAGGATGCAAAATATACCGGAAGATGCATTAGCAACTCTCTGGTGGATATACGAAGTGCCTCACACTGAGGACCTGGGGAACCAAAACATAAGAGTGAGGCAATAAAGTAAGTAAGACTCTCTCTATATCTAGATTTGCTAATTACAATTTATTTTCTCTCCGATTTGTCCAAGGTTTTCTTTTTTTTAATTTCATCGATCTTTTTATGAAAATATTTACTAATTATCTCCACAATCCAACCCCCAGAAATCTCTCTCTCTCTCTCTCTCTCTCTCTCTCTCTCTCTCTCTCCCTCTCTCTCTCTCTCTGTTCATCTTTTGATTTGCTAAATTATTTTACTCATCCCTCGGATTTATCGAAAATGTCCTTTCAATTCTACCGATTTATGAATATATTCAATATACCTTCCAATCCATTAAGGTACTTTTTTCGCATTTCTTAAATAGTCAAGATATCTTTATTCCTCGGAAATTAATCAATTTATTAATCACTTAATTAACTGATTAACTAATCAATAGATTAATTATTTTATTAATTACACTAATGACCATGAGAGTTACGTTTGGATATCCATAAAAAAAATTAACCAATATCCTGGCAGTTTTAAGCTTTATTTCAATTATTTTAGCCTACTCTACCCTATCTCCAACTTCCGTTTCTTACTACCATCTTCCTATATTATTCTTCCCCATCCTTCAATTTCTGTATTCTAGCTTTGATACCACCCTCGCCTCACGAAGTGACGAATGGTATAGGCACTATGTATCAGAGGTTAAATTGTGTACCTGTTCTTAAGTCAACGTGCTGTGCTACGTTGAGAGGAGAGAGAGAGAGAGCAGAGAGAGAGAGAGAGAGAGAGAGAGAGAGAGAGAGAGAGAGAGAGAGAGAGAGAGAGAGAAATTGCATAAGCACATAGCCAATTTCTAAGGGTGAATTGTGAACCTATTCTATTGTCGACTACTGTGTGTCGTTGTGTGTGTGTGTGTGTGTGTGTGTGAGAGAGAGAGAGAGAGAGAGAGAGAGAGAGAGAGGAGAGAGAGAGAGAGAGAGAGAGAGAGAGAGAGAGAGAAGCACTTAATCAAAACTCATGTTGTCCTGTTATAAAAGAAATAGGTCGGCGGATCAACGAAGTTATCTTCTACCCTCTGAAATGGAACTATTCACAAAGTATTCATAAAAGAAACTTAAAACCTGCTAGAATTCGACGAGGTAATTCTTACTTATCCAGGCGAAACCATTCGTGAGGTATTCTGCAAGGCCTCGAGGAGGTAATCCTCACTTATCCAGGCGAAACCATTCCTGAGATATTCTGAAAATGCTTGAAATCTCCGAAGGCCTCGAGGAGGTATTCCCCAACCCACTGAGGTAGATTTATTCATAAGGCATTCATCGAATGCTGTGCATCTCCTACTCCCTCTCTTCTCCCATCAAGACAAAGTACCTCACCCCACCTCCCTACCTCACAAATCCCCTCCCTCTACCTCACCCTACTCCCTACCTCACAAATCCCCTCCCTCTACCTCCACCAACTCCCTACCTCACAAATCCCCTCCCCCTATCTCACCCCCAACTCCCTACCTCACAATTCCCCTCCCCTCTACCTCACCCCCACCTCCCTACCTCAAAACACCCTCCCCTCCCTTACCCCCACTCCCTCCCTCACAAATCCCCTCCCCCTACCTCACCCCCCACCTCCCTACCTCAAAAACCCCTCCCCCTCCCTACTTTTTTTGTTTCAGGGTTGCCCTCAAAACCCCTGAGAAACACAGACCTATTTCTGTCACGCATTCCATAACATTGAACCTCCTTTTAAGATGCCAGACCCAAATGCATTCCTTGGGTAGACACGCTTATCCTTACTATAAAGGCCGAGGTTGGATCTCCTTCGGGGTTTTTTTCTCATTCCCCGAGGAGGTCGTGTGTGTGATTGTGGTTTACAGGTAGAGAGAGAGAGAGAGAGAGAGAGAGAGAGAGATAGAGAGAGAGAGAGAGAGAGAGAGAGAGAGGAGAGAGAGAGAGAGAGAGAGAGAGAGAAGATGCAACGAAAAGACTGAAAGCTGAGAACAAACAAAATTAGAAGAGAACGAAGAAGGGAACAGAAATCGGAGAGAGAGAGAGAGAGAGAGAGAGAGAGAGAGAGAGAGAGAGAGAGAGAGAGAGAGATGCAACGAGAAGAATGAAAACTGAGGATAAAAATCAGAGGAGAACGAAGAGGGGAAGAGAAATCAGCGAAGGAGAGAGAGAGAGAGAGAGAGAGAGAGAGAGAGAGAGAGAGAGAGACTGAAAACTGAGAGAAAAATGAAAGAACGAAGAGGGGAAGAGAAATCGATGGAGGAGAAGAGAGAGAGAGAGAGAGAGAGAGAGAGAGAGAGAGGAGAGAGAGAGAGAGAGAGAGAGAGAGAAAGAGAGAGAGAGAAGAATGAAAACTGCGAATAAAATCAGAGAAGAACGAAGAGGGGAGGATAAATCGGTGAAGGAGAGAGAGAGAGAGAGAGAGAGAGAGAGAGAGAGAGAGAGAGAGAGAGAGGAGAGAGAGAAATATTGATCGATCATAAACAGACGAACTTTGATTTATAGTTTGGGTGAAATTTTAGAATTTCATTGATGGGAGTCTTTCTAGCAGCAGCATTAGCAGAAGAAACAATAACTATTATAATAACAATCATAAGGTAATACTAGTTATAACAATAATGATAAAATAGATAATGATATCAGCAATGATTACAATTAATAATAACGATATTTTTAAATATCAGTTGGCATGTTAGAAATATTGATATAAAGATATTTTTTTACGTTTTGTACAACAACAACAATAATAATAATAATAATAATAATAATAATAATAA
>NW_027171199.1:0-21915 GCF_036898095.1 Palaemon carinicauda
TCCTTATGAAAAAAAAACCGGTTGCCATTTAAGGTTATTTCTTTTCTCTTGTCTCGACTAAGCTCTCATTCTACTACGCATATTTCAAAAACTATCAATATCACTCTTTCGCAGATATAAATGTTCCATGAACATCAACCACTTGTATGGAATATATCACATTTGCGATGAAGCCTGTAAATTGTGTTGAATGAGTGACACAAAAATGGACTAACGTTCAGTAAAGGCTATTTATATGAAAACAAACCTCAAAGTCATTTAAATAACGAAGAACGATATGACGGTATGTGATATATATATATATATATATATATATATATATATATATATATATATATATATATATACATACATATATATATATATATACATATATATATACATATTTATATATACATATATATACATATACCTATATATATACACACATATATATATATACATATATATATGTATATATATGTATATATATATGTATATATATGTATATGTATATATATGTATATATATGTATATGTATATATATAAATATATATATATATATATATATATATATATATATATGTATATATATATATATATATATATATATATATATATATATATATATATATATATATGTGTGTGTATATATATATGCATATATATATATATATATATATATATATATATATATATATGTATATATATATATATATATATATATATATATATATATATATATACACACACAAATATTCTAGTGTTGTCACTATTTCCAACGGGGACCAATAAGTTGGTGCAGCTACCGGTCGCGGAGGCAAGTTCCAATATTATTCCTCCCATCACCCCCAATAACCCGTTAAACGCACTGTGAAAAAGAAGAAGAAGAAGAAAAAGAAGGAGAAGAAGAAGAAGGCCACGGGGAGGTAGGAGAACAGGAGGAAAAGCTTTAATCCAAGGTTTGAACGAAGAGTAAATCATAGCCATGCATATAGCACTTACAACTTCCCCTTTGGTTCTAGATGATCATTATCGTCAACAAAGCAGTCTAGATTAGAGACACCGAGAAGGTTCAAGATCTCTCCTTTCTAAGACCGTTGGCAGTGGGAGGCACTGATGTTTGAGGCGATGGCGTCTTTTTGGTATCAGACTTAAATTTACTGACATTTGCTCATACTTCCTGTAATACAAAATTGCCTTTTTGAGTGTTAAGAAAATTTAGGTAAAGATATTAACGGAAAAAAAAATTACAATATTACTGAACAGTTTTTTGTTTTACCCGTCAAGTACCTTTACATGAACTGCACACATTAGAAATTCAGGAAAGGAAAATTCCAAAAGATAGTTTAGACAGAATAATCTAGTATTATGGAGCAGAGTAGTTTCCACTAAGTATATATCATCTTCCATATTGGACATTTACTAAAAGAGTGTTCGAAGAATTCGGCCGATTTCGCCATTGCACTAATAAATTGAGAAGCTCTGTAATTAGAGTATATAAAATACCCGCTTATTGCCACCAACTTTTCAGAAATTGATTCTAAGAAAACATCCCTCTCCAGGAAGTGTCGCAACATTAAAGTGACCAAATCTTGCATTGATATGGTAAAGATTCAAACAAATAAACGAGCTATTCAAAAGTGTAATTCTCTTTGAGAAACTACAATCATTATTAATAAACTTGCATCTTTAGTAGAAAAAAACATACTTTACAGATAAAAAATGTAATGTGCAAAGTTAACATTGAAAAAAAGGAAAAATACGCCTCTTCTGGAAACTATAAAATAAAATAGAAATGGCGACGAGAAACAGGTATCTCAGGTCAAACAGAGTAATTTCCCGAGTGACTAAAATAATCTTTGTGTGTAAGGACACTGTCATCTTAGGAGTAAACGAACCCTTTTATTATATTTCTAGTTTCTTTAGGAAATTCCCATTGACAAATTCGATATAAATATCGTAATCTAATTTCGCTATAAACATTGAAAATTAAATAATTAAAATATGGTTCGCACATTTAATGGAGTAGACATCCAATTATTTAAACACACACACAGACAGACAAATGTATACGCAATGGCAGACAACGAGGGGAGTATGAAAGCATGACCTAGCAACTCCCAAAATAACAGAAATAACTCGTTACATCAGCACCTTTACGTCCAAAGAAACTCTTTTATATATCGTGAAAAAAGGGGGAGAGAGAGGATGGGGAGACACTGAAATCTGTCCTTCCAAGAACAATTTTCTGCGTCGAAGAACTTCTCCAGGCGAACAAAGAACAGGGAAAAATTCATCTACAGATTATCAAATGAGATGATAGCATATCTAATGAAAGAAGACTCAGATACTTTAAATGAATCAAATGACAATTTAATGAAATAAAAACAATCAAAGGTCAAATAATTAAGGAAAATAAATCCCTGCATGAATAAATGTCAACATCTATGAAAATTTTTGATTATATTGTGGGTGAATAAGAAAGAGAACTAGCTACCACATTTGGAAATAATAGGAAAATCCAGTAAGCTGATTCGTCCTGTTTCTTAACACATATTTACAAAGCTACAGCAACAGTCTGGGAGCATTTATCACACTGATTATTGATAAATTACTTGAGTCATATATAAGGTACATTTCAAAATCTTGATACCAAATTTACTGAAGATATAAGCCGTGAATTTCAAATCCCATAGAAATAAACCTACGCAGTTAGCACATACCATGCGAGTGTAAATGTGCTTATACCTACAGTATTTGTCAATAAATTGTACCCTAAAGACCTAACACTGACATATTAAAAATGACGCACATATAATGTAATGGGCATCACTGAGAGGAAATAGACCTACTCAAAAGACAACTAAGGAAACGTGATAAAAAGCGACAAAATAGAGCTCTTCATAAAAATCAAGAACTCTTTCTGCTTTAACATTACCGATAAATGAAATAAGTTATGTATAAGATTAAAAAACTTTGGCAAGGAAGATTTACAAATCCCTATTTTAGCAACAATATTTTACAGAAAAAAAATAATGCAAATGAGAGAGAGAGAGAGAGAGAGAGAGAGAGAGAGAGAGAGAGAGAGAGAGAGAGAGAGAGAGAGAGAGAGAGAGAGAGAGAAAACTAAATGCATATTAAAACAGAGTTCACTTTAATCTACATACATGGAGAACATGAAAGAATGTCCCCCAAAAGGTGAATATAATTATACAAATCACTGGCGTGAGAGCCAGGGAGTGAAAACCCCCCACACAGATACCCGAGATGAAAATAGGCCACCAGCCTTGACAGATACAGAAAAAGGCGAGAGAGAGATATTAACACAACGAACGCGAAAAGGGACGGACTGATGGTCGGCTGCTCTTCGAGTGGTCAGAATCATGGATAGTGTCAAGTATCAAGATGAGTTCATTTGCATTACAGCTGCCCTAAAGTGGTGGAAGGTGTAATGAAAGTGATTTCCATTGTCAGAGATGGCTGTCTTGTCTGCCAGGCTGTCTTGACCGAGCCAGAATGATGAGGTTAAATGAATATATCCTTAACTAAATCTCATTATTGGAAAACAATTTCATCGAAGAACAGTATACTAAAATCTTCAAAACTATACTTTTAAATACTTAGCTCTTTTTACCAGAAACTCAGACTGTACTATTCAACTTTAAAATCAAATAGTATGCAAGATTAAGCTTGAGATTTACAGGATGCAAGGGGAAAATAATGTTTGCAGAATCTCACCACCCACCCCCCAAAAAAAAAAAATTGCGTCCTTAAACCGATCACTATCAGTAGCACACCGAAAAAAACATACACACAGAAACGCCAACATAATAGGGGATTTGCGTATATAAATCGAAACACGGCAGAATTTAATGCATGCCCCTGTCCTACAAGTCACCCCTCTCAAAAAAAGTACGATGAAAATGAATGAACATATCAAATGAATTAACATGAAGGCCATGAAAGAATGTATTGCAGAGCTGAAGCAACGTTATTGCAGTGGCCAGAAAGTGAAGATAAGAAGCAGAAACATTGCAATTAGAGTTAAATTATGACAAGAAACACGATTACAAGTTGACGGAATAAATACAAGGGGCTAGAAAAGGAAAATGTAAAAGACAAATATACATAGAAAATATAAAAGAAAAGAGAAACAGGTTTATTAGAAACCATAAAACAGACAAAACTAAGTAGACAAATAAATATAAACTGTAAAAAGGGAGATGACTACGGAAGGTTTCATTGCAGCTTAGTCACAGGGCACAGCACAAATGGATGAAGATGAATAAGAGAGACTCATAAGGCACGAGTAAAAATGATCTAGATGAATCTTATAAAATGGACACTTTGGAGGACATAGTATTCATCTTATCATGACTAAGACCACATACATGATACGGGAGTGGCTTAAACACCCAGACACGTACACATTCGAGTATATACATGAGTGTGACATGTACGTTTATTTTCCTGTTACACTGATATTACACCCACACACACACACATAAATAAATAAATGAATATATATATATATATATATATATATATATATATATATATATATATATATATATATATATATATAAATATATATATATATATATATATATATATATATATATATATATATACACACACACAAAATGTGTGTTCGCGTGCATATGCAGTACATGTGTATATTTTATGGTGGAACCTCATAAAACATATAAAAAAAAAGGCTGAAGAAGGAAATAAAAAAAGTAAGTTTGTAATTGCATCCCTAAAGTTAAGCATGTGATCAAAGGACTGTGGGAACACAGATAAACGTCAAGAATGAAAAAAGAAAGAATTAAACTGCTTTTGATAATGAACCTTCTGGTATGCTCTTCATGCTGATGATGAGGATGACCACAGAATAAATATTTGAGGTAAAATGAGACATCAGTGACCTTTCAGAGGTGCAAAAACCAAAAATAAAAAGGTCGAAAAATTTCGCTATACTTATTAACAGCGAGCGAGAGCCATCTTCCCCAGACAACAATTCTTATCACTTTATAAATCCAGAGTAAGCTTTACAGAAGAGCAAGAAATGCAACATACACATTTTCAGCCAAATTTTTCAGTAAAGACATAGAAGACGAATTATGCTAGGACATATTTCACCTACTTCTACATACAAATTACCCACGAAAAGTTAGATCATTTCGATATTTTCCAAGCCATAAAAAGTATTATATAAAAAATAAATCTTACGCATACTATTTCCATAACCTCTTAATATACAAACTATTCAATATTTATATGAAAAAATATAAATTGCAAACTATTTCGATTAGTGAAGGCGTATACATTTTGTTACTACATAGATGAACAATAGCAACAAAAATAACGATAATAATGAAAATAACCGTAGGTTATATAATCATCATTAGATCCAACAAATAATACTAACGTTAATGAAAATGATGGATACAAAAGATTAAGTATGTAATGCTAACATGAATAAACAATATAATGCAAAAGACAATGATGGTACATAGATAGCTAGTTACTAGAGATTATTCAAAATGGGCAGGAGCATTCGATAATTTCTGCCTGAACAAAGAATAAGTAAACAATGACTGAAGTGATCCAATGAAAAAAAGAACTGGCAGCTATGTTATGGGTATTGTGAAATAAAGTCCTACAAGCTACCGAAAAAAAATGTATCAAATCGAAAAGCATCTTGCGCCTAAGAAATTAAAGTTTAGGATCACGTCACTAAGGTACTTTAAAAAATCTCAACGAAAACATGCCAACAATTCTTCTTGTTGACCCTTTATCATCTTGAGCCTGAGAGCTAAAGGCAAAGCAATTGTCAACTCGCAACGCATGACTTTAATCCTCTCGGTAACACGACCATATAGCTGCTAGATAAAAAAAAAAAAAAAAACCTTACTTATGAGGGGATCTTGGAAGGATAATAAAGTTCTATTTGCCAATTAGAAACAGTTGTTGCATAAAATGACACACAAAACAGTGATATTTAAAAATAAAACATGTTCCTTAGGACGTTAACAATAGTAATGTGCACTGCTACAAATCTGAGAGAGAGAGAGAGAGAGAGAGAGAGAGAGAGAGAGAGAGAGAGAGAGAGAGAGGAGAGAGAGAGAGAGAGAGAAATACGTTTAGTTGTAAACACAAACTTGAAATTATAACTTATTCTAATTTATGATACACAACAAAATAAGGCTATGAAGACTTGAACATTATTACAACTAAAAAAGATCGATTAAGAAATTAAACCTTATTTTAAATAATAATGTAAGACCTCAATTTTAGTATATATAACAAAGGTAGATGTTGAAGACTTGAATTTCATTAAAAAAAAAAAAAAAAAAGTTAGAATGTGAAGACTTAAATTTCATTATAAATAACAAATGTAGACAAGACTATATTTATTACAGACTTGCCGAGTTAACCAATTCAAAATATATCTCAAGCATTTTCCTCCTTAACTTTAAATACTAAAATGAGTTGTGCAAACAATATGAGACCGCTAATCGCTCAAGGGGTTAACTACTGCACTGTATTTGTTCTGTGGCTACTTTCCTCTTAGTAAGGGTAGAAGAGACTCTTTAGCTATGGTAAGCAGCTCTTCTAGGAGAAGGACACTCCAAAATCAAACTATTGTTCTCTAGTCTTGGGTAGTGCCATAGCCTCTGTACCATGGTCTTCCACTCTCTTGGGTTAGAGTTCTCTTGCTTGAGGGTACAATCAGGCACACTATTCTATTTAATTTCTCTTCCTCTTGTTTTGTTAAAGTTTTCATAGTTTATATAGGAAATATTTATTTTAATGTTACTCTTCTTAAAATATTTTATTTTTCCTTCTTTCCTTTCCTTACTGGGCTATTTTCCCTGTTGGGGCCCCTGGGCTTATAGCATTTTGCTTTTCCAGCTAGGGTTGTAGCTTAGCAAATAATAATAATAATAATAATATTGAATTAAGCTAACAATATTCAATAGGCAAAAAGCTTTCCAACTTTGTTAACGAAATAAAATGGGTCATAAACACAAAATATAACAAAAAATTAAGAACCAAATTAAAACAGTCTTTTTTAATGAACCTACTTTATTAAGAGAGTGCAACCTGTAACCAGAACATCCTTGGCTCAAATCTAAGGTAAAAAAAAAAAAAGAAAAAAAGAAAAAGCCTTATGGACAAAGCAACTTACCAGTGACAGGTACGTGTTATTACACGCCTAAAAAGATCTAGTTTGGTAATGAATCTCCCTCGCTTTCTCACACACATACACACCACTCTCCTCTCTCTCTCTCTCTCTCTCTCTCTCTCTCTCTCTCTCTCTCTCTCTCTCTCTCTCTCTCTCTCTCCTCACTAAGACTTGATTCCAACATCTTGTTCTTAATTTCTTCTGGATACCGAGATCATAACACTTTTTTTGGAAGGGAGCTAAGAAAACGTTCGACTCTGAAGGGTGTTGGAGACCAATAAAAAATTTCAACTCCTCTTTTCAAATCCAGTGCAATGTACTCAAATTCAACTACTCAAAAGAAAGTCTTACTTTAATACCCCCAAACACAAGAAAAGGTAAAAAAAAAAAGAACTACCGATTGACTGAATTACCTCAAGTAATCATATCAGGTTGCAATACTAACAAATGCTACTTGCAAAATGCAATATGAAAAAAAAATCTCTCTCTCTCTCTCTCTCTCTCTCTCTCTCTCTCTCTCTCTCTCTCTCTCAGCAACTGCCATCACTACTAACATCCCGATACACATAGCTACCGTCTTCACACTTAAGCCTAATTCGAAGACACGCGAGACCGGTTACAAGCCTCATTATTCAACTTAATTGGCGACATAAGACCTTATAACGGAAAGTAGACCCACCAATACAGCGAGATCAAATCCTATGTAACCAAACGTCAGTCAATGTCCGTAAAGCCAATTTGAATGTCAAGCCGATTATAGCTTTATTGTCGATTTCGAAGAAAGTATCCTGAAGTATAGATATTATATTTGGATAGCAGGTCTATAAAGCTTTCTAAAACAAGTAGTTTCCCTTTATTTACTTATATTCTACAAGAACACACGAAACTACATATTGCGTTGTTGCTAACATCGAATGATGAAGATCTTCGTCACTTAGATACTCTTAGAAAAAAAAAATTGAGAATAAGTCCTTCAAATGCACTAAATGTCACTGAAATTACTTCATTAGTTTTAGGTATAAGAGAGAGAGAGAGGAGAGAGAGAGAGAGAGAGAGAGAGAGAGAGAGAGAGAGAGAGAGAGAGAGGGAGGGAGGGAGGGAGGGAGGGAGGGAGGGAGAGAGAGAGAGAGAGAGAGAGAGAGAGAGAGAGAGAGAGAGAGAGAGAGAGATAGTCAACCTATAGATGCGAAGAACGATGTCTGAGAATAAGACGGGAATAGAAGAAATGCTATGAGGGTGCCAGTGCCAAAGATCCTCGGCGCCTTGGGCTAATATCCTCTCTTTTATCCTTACTTTCACTTTCAGAGGTATATGGTACACGACGCGTCTTACTCACAGATTACCGATGTACAGTCTTAATATATATATATATATATATAATATATATATATATATATATATATATATATATATATATATAAATATAAATATAAATATAAATATAAATATAAATATAAATATATATATATATATATATATATATATATATTATATATATATATATATATATATATATATATAATATATATATATATACACACACATGGACACACACACACTATATCTCTTAGTAACTGCATGACATTATCAGCTAAAGAACAGACTTCAATTCCGATGGGGTGCATGAGCCTGGGAAAATCTCGTGAAAACAATTAATGTACTCCTGTTGACCAGAGATATAAATTAGGTACATGGGTATTAGCATACTTTAGTAGTGCCTTGCAGCTATAGTAATGAAGTCTACAAGGCTACCAACCTTCACTGAATGGTTTACAAATTCTGCAGGACGCCATTCTAAGATGAAGAGAAGTATGATGAAATATTCTCTCCACAGAGTAATCCTCACTACGACAGCTTTGATGATCATGGCGATAAGCAAACCCTTTCACCACTAATATAGTTAATCGCACTTCTAGACTCGGATATGCATAATCGGAATAACACTTGTTAACACACACATGTATAAGAAGAGGAAATTCAACGTTTAGCTCAAAAAAAGAATTATTCGAAGTGAAACTGTATGAAAGAGGAGCAAATACTTTGCTGGTAAATAATAAGATTAAAACGATTATCAAGAAGGTTTTGTGAAAAATAGAAGGCAATTAATGTCTGTGAAGCGAATATGAAAAAAAATTCAGGGAAATTATGAAGTTCTATACGTAAATAAATTCAGAAAGGAATGTTACTTATTAAATAGATCTCAAAATTATGGATGCAAAAAAAAAAAAAAAAAAAAAAAAAAAAAAGTCTAAAAGTTGATGCAAGCCAGAGTATTTAAAACACTTGTTGAATATGGAAGATATGAGTCATTTGAATGACAAAAGACTGGGGAGGTTGAATGTCATTTCTAAAATGCTTGTGGAAGTAATTGTTGAAGACAAAAAGAAGGTAACAAATGAGATTTTAAAATGGCAGGAAACAAAATTGAAAGGGTAGCAGGTAAGCCGTGGTCGAGTAGTCAAACTTATTAGCTGGATAACCAGCGTTTTTAAGATAAGCATAGAAGAGGAAAAGGACACAAAGGAATAGATTGCACGAAAAAAAGTGCCCTGTTATACAGAGGTAAAAGTGTCAAATGTGATTGAAAATTACCGGCCCATATTAAAACAGTATACCAGGGGAAAGTATACTGTTGACAAAAGTTATTTATTGCAACTAACAGTTTTTATGATAGGAACCAAGACTATGTTTTAGTATGTGAATGGGAGCGATACTGATTAAGATATGTGTGGAATGACTAATGTTTTCAGAGTAAGTAGGATTAATGTTTTGAATGTTAATGGAAATAAAAGATAGAACAACGGATGGAAGAAATTTATTATAACACGAATAAAGGTAAGACAAGAGATCAATTGACCCACAAAACAGATGTGCCAATACATCTCTTTGAAAATGAGGAGAGGACGTTGGAGGCCAAAGACGGAAAAAAACCCAAAAAAGGACGTTTAAATGAACCATGTGTACAGAATGCGTAACTTAAAAAGAAGTGGAACAATGAGAAATACTGTATGGAGATATAAAGTGAAACAAAGTGTTATGAGGGCATGATGATGTGGAAAAAATGGACCATAGATTGATGATCAGAGGGTAGTATTCAAAACTGTTAGGCGGAGGGATCAACGCAGGACAGATGGCGTTAAAAACATATCATGAGGTTACGGATCACATAAAGGAAGCGCCAAAAGTAAGGCAGGTAAAAGGCCGTCGAACTACTGATAATCCTTGCAACCATGTGTGAGTTGGCTAATGATCTTGAATGCTTGTGTACATGGGATTCATTTAAGATCCGAAAATTAAAGTAATATATATATATATATATATATATATATATATATATATATATATATATATATATATATATATATATATATATATATAAATATATATATATATATATATATATATATATATATATAAATATATATATATATATATATATATATATATATATATATATATATATATATATATATATATATATATATTAGTTGATATATAATGTATTGGTGGAATCTAAAAATCGAATACATCATCTCTCTGGACAAACAAGAGCTCCAATTGTGTTTCAGGGTAAGACGAAAACTGCATTAACGTTTTTCCATGTAATATCTGGTGTAGACCAAGGCTATGGCTGTGAAAATCTAAGCTACAAAAGTATTTGGAAACTCAAAAAAATTAATTTTGAAATAGATGAATATTTTTTCTCCAGGTTTCAAAGAGTTTCATTGACGATTTCACAAGCTAACACCACCCATTCAACGAAGCTTATTGTTCCACTCTTTATGTCGATTCTTTAGGGCCGTTACAGCTTGTCCAATGCAGGATAAACTTAGAAAATCTAGATTTGTAATTTATGTTGATCTCAGATTCGATTTCCTCTATAGTGGCGCTCTTCCACGTGGTAAAGCTGTGGTCTCTCGGTTCAAACATTTTCCCTATAATGAAGCAGTTTCTGCATTTCTATCCAGCCCATTTCATTTCTCCGATCGATTTCAATGTTACAATGTTGAAACACATACATACATACATATATATATATATATATATATATATATATATATATATATATATATATATATATATAAATATATATATATATATATATATATATATATATATATATATATATATATATATATATATATATATATATATATATATAAATATGTATATATATATATATATATATATATATATATATATATATATATATATATATATATATATATATATATATATATATATATATATATGCAATGCTTGTAACTAAAACTGAAAACCAACGAATTTATTTATTAGATTTTATCTTTTTTTTGACGTAAGACAACCGTTTGTTAATCTATCAATGTTGCTATTCTTGATAGATTAACAAAAAATTGTCCTACATAGAAAACAAGATAAAATCTAATAAAGTAAGTCGTTGGTTTTTAGTTTTAGTTTTGAAGGAAATAAGTACATCTTTGAAGGAAATAAGTACATCTTTGAAGGAAATAAGTACATCTTTGAAGGAAATAAGTACATCTTTTAAGGAAATAAGTACATCTTTCAAGGAAATAAGTACATCTTTGAAGGAAATAATTCCCGTTGAGGTATAGCCACTCATATGAGTGTCTGGATAAAAGGTTGTTTGAGGGAGGTTTCCATAACATCCCTTTCTGGACGACAGGTTCCCGGGAGTGCGAAATATGTTCTCTTGTGCAGCCCTTAGGCTTGTCGCATCCTGCTTTTCCAACTAGGATTTTAGCTTAGCTAGTTATAAGAGTAATGATAATAACATGAAAAGGTAATTTTCTTACAAATATTAATTATCTAAGTAATTCGATCCAAATAGTTATGTTTAAAGGTCGCTCATGAATAGCAGAGGTAAAGGACAGTGGCATTGCCCTAGCAATCAGGACAATGCCCTAGAGATTATCCATATAGTATATGATCATCGCCCAAGCCTCCTCTCCACCCAAGCTAGGACCAATGAGGGCCAGGCAGTGGTTGCTGATGACTCAGCAGATAGACCTATAGGCTCCCCCAAACACCCCAACCTTAGCTCACAAGGGTGGTAAGGTTCCAAACACTAATGCCACTAACGAGTCTGAGCGGGATTCGAACCCCCGTCTGGCAAACACCAGACAGAGATGTTACCAATCAGGCCACACCAACCCAACATATGCTTCAATTATTATTATTATTATTTCTTGCTAAGCTACAACCCTAGTTGGAAAAGTGAGATGCTATAAGCCCACGGGCTCCAACAGGGAAAATAACTCAGTGAGGAAAGGAAACAGAATAATTATATATCTTTAGAAGAGGAATAAGATTAAAACAATTATCTCCTACATAAACTATGAAAACTTTAACAAAACAAGAGGAAGAGAAATAAGATGGAATAGTGTGCTCTCTCTCTCTCTCTCTCTCTCTCTCTCTCTCTCTCTCTCTCTCTCTCTCTCTCTCTCTCTCTCTCCTGCTAAGTAAGGAATTCTCTCCTTTCTTTAGTGTTCCTGAAAATGATATTCCTAATCAGGAAGTTGAACCGGTGGAACCTCAAAAGTTCAAACTAGCAGCTATTGT
Organism: Palaemon carinicauda; assembly: GCF_036898095.1. Lineage (NCBI taxonomy): Eukaryota > Metazoa > Arthropoda > Malacostraca > Decapoda > Palaemonidae > Palaemon > Palaemon carinicauda. The sequence continues at coordinate 12,737 of NW_027171199.1, forward strand.
TTTTGTGTTGAACATTCTGACACAAATATCTTTTTATAGTTTATGTATGAAATGTCTATATTAATATTCTTACTCTTCTTAAGATATTTTAATTGTCATTACTTCTCTTGTAGTTTATTCATTAACTTATTTCCTTTCCTTCTTTCTCTTCTCCTTCTTTGTCTGCATCTTTTCCCACTTTTATGTGGGGTCGATGTTTCTGGCCAGCGTTCTCCGTCTACCTCTGTCCCACACCTCATCACCGGTTCATCCCTTTGATCGAAGGTCATCCTTGATACAGTCCATCCAAGGACCTTGAGTCCATCCACCTTCGCTTAGGTCTCCATCTTCTTCTCGTTCACTGTACCTCCATTTCCATCACTCTCCTCCCAATATACTGTTTATCTCTTCTCGTGACTTATTTCCTTTCCTCACAGGGCTATTTTCCCCTGTTGGAGCCCTTGGGCAGGGTCCCCGCCCTCCACATTTTTACACAGGAATCCATTCTTAACGTCTGCTAAGTAAGGAATTCTCTCCCTCCTTTAGTGTCCCTGGAAACAGGTTTGTTGCTTATTTTAGGCTGGCGCTCAACTGTTTTCAGTTAGGTGTTGGCGAAGTGAGAGCTCTGGGTAGAAAGTTAACATACTCTGGGTAACTTTTCCACCTTTTTGGGAACGTTACGTTTCTTCGATATTGATTTTACATCCATTTTAGACTATTTTGATTCTTTTAAAGATTGTTTTAAAACCGTATTTGAGAGTAAACTTACTTCGTTGTAAACCTTTGTTGATTTAACTATTCATCCAAGTTTATAAATCACATCTATTCGACATTTCAAATATTTTGTTAGGTAATGATAATTAGAAATTAATAGCCGATATTTTAAAATTGGTTAGTTTCTATCAATAATGAAATTGATAAAGAGAAAGGTGAAGAGATAAATAGATTAACATGAAACGCGAAAATAGATAGCAGAAAACCAGTGATTAAGATGAGGACGAAATGTAACTACAGTCAAATGAGAGTCTGAATAAACACAAGAAGACTTAGCGAACAGTAGCACATTTCGTGACCGTTCTAAGGTCAAGTTGACACAAAGGATTCTGTAGACCTTGGTTAACGCCACAATGGAAGAGTCCCAGTCACTGAACACGACAGAACAATCACAGAAGTCTTACAAGGAGAGGTATTAAAACCAGGGCTACTGCTAATTCTGGTGACTACAAGAAGTACTGTTCTGAGTGGTAATAACGTCCCTGACTGACGATTTCCAGACTGGGGTTCGAGTCTCGCTCAAACTCGTTCGTTTTTTTTTTGGTCGCTACCTTACCATCCTTGTGAGCTAAGGATGGGGGTTTTGGAGGAGCCTATAGATCTATCTGCTAACTCATTAGAAACCATTGCCTGGCCCTCCTTTGTCCTACCTTGGGGAGAGAGGTCGCTTGGGCGCTGGCCATATGTATATAGGGTCAGTCTCTAGGGCATTGTCCTGTTTGATAGGGCAATGTCACTGTCCCTTGTCTCTGCCATTCACGAGTGGCCTTTAAACCTTTAATCCTTTACTGCTAGTTTCACTGATGCTGTCACTGTTGATGATTATATTTATTGACCATTCATTTATTCAAGGATATTATTTTTTATATCAATCCTCCTCCTCCTCTTCTTCTTCTTCTTCTTCTTCTATATGTGGTCGCTGTTTCGAATTAACCTTTTCCATTGATTAATATCACATTTTTTATACCAATAACCCTAACAAAATATACAATATTAATTGGTTTTATCCAACCATGAAGAAACTTCTTCCCTAATCAAAAGGGCTTCTCTCGATAGGTCAAAATATGAAATACATTGACCAACCTCTGATTAAAACACATGATCTAAAAGCTACAGGGAATTCCATTTAGCTAACGTTATTTAAAGTTTTTTTGTAAACAAACAAATAAGCACAAAGAGCAAACTAATAGCTTTGGATCCGGGAAATAAGAGTAAATCAATTAGGTGTTGACATGAAGGTAAATGAGGAAAAAATAAAATAAACAAACACTTGTGTACAATAAAACATATGATTGCACTCCGTAAACATTGTAACGTCCGGTGGGTCACAAAAGAACTGTTGATCATCTTTCTATTTATCATAGTCATCAGAACACACGATAAATACGACAATGACAACAACCTCTCTCGCAGGGTAACACCGTATCATAACTTGAGCTAAAATCACGATTTCGTCTGAAGGCAGACCACAAAGACTATCTAATCTTTCCTTTCTTAAAAATTATTAGCTACTGATTTATTGCCTAATACATACATACAAACATGAACAATTACTGTATATACATACATACATACATACATACATACATATATAATATATATATATATATATATATATATATATATATATATATATATATATATATATATATATATATATATACATATATGGATAATTATCAACACAACATCGTGTTCAAATAGAAATAAATTTCTACCTCATATTTGGGATCGAACGCTAGCCCACGAGAGCCCATAAAAGAAATTGGAAGCTGACGCTACCAGCTGTCCGAGGATTTACCTGGCGAGACATCAGTCTCTTACCAGCGAGTTTTACCCAATTTCCCGGGCCACCACGTGACACAATTGGCAGTAATTCATTCAAATTACCCCTAATGAGTCAATATGGATATATATACATATATATATATATATATATATATATATATATATATATATATATAATATATATATATATATATATATATATATATATATATATATATATATATATATATATATATATATATATATATATATATATATATATATTGATATGAACACCCCGGTATATATACAAATCAATGCCCCCCCCCAAAAAAAAATTAACATGGTATAAAACATACCATACTTGGTACACAAAAAATTATGACAAATAATACTCAAATACACTCTAAAAGGTGTCCCTGTCCGATGTCACTATGAAATATCAAGAATTCGTCTATCAAAGGTCAAATACTCCAAGTTTGCCGAGACAGGAAAAACAAATAGAAGTCTCCATCTATGACTTCATTATAAGCAACTGATGAAGCAATACCCTGTTAACGCATTTTCTGACTATTAAGGAAAAGTCGACGAACTCGCCTGCCAAAAAGTAAAAAAAAAAAAAAAAAAAAAAAGGGAAATCTGAACTATCAGTGGGTTAAAACATACTGCACATACAATAGACATATGGAAACATTTTAATATTCTGTCAGTTTTAGTATTATACTTATTTTACTTCGTTTGTCTTTGTTGGTGATTTTAATGCTCACCATAGGGAGTGGTTGAGTTCTATCTCTCCTACCGATCGCCATGGCTTAAGAGCTTTAGACTTTGCCTCAGAATCAGGCTGTGAGCAAATCATAAATGAAGCTACTCACAGGTCTGGTAATTGCTTGGACCTCGTATACACTGACTCCCCTGGCGTTATAACTAGTAAGGTTGGTTCTCCAGTCGGGACTTCTGATCATGCCTTGATTTCATTATTAGTGAAGACTGAGCAGCCTGTCCCTGATATATCATATTCTTGTAAAATTTATATGAAATCCCAAGCAGACTGGAATGGGATTTTGCATGATCTTTTGTGCTTGAATTGGTCACAATTATATAATAGTGTAGATCCTGTTGTCCCTTTGAATGAGAATCTAGTCAACATAATTGATAGGCGTATCCCTTCTCGTGTGCTAAGGTACCGAATGAAGGACAAACCGTGGTTCAATGATGATTGTAGACGTGCTTATTTGGAGAAGCAGGAGGCCTATCACCTTTGGAAGGGTAACAGATCAGATTTGACCTGGAACAACTATACTCAGCTTCGAGCTTTTGCTCAGAGAGTTTATGCCTCAACTGAAAAGGAGTACAATTTAATCATAAAAGAAACCCTCTCTGGTACAACTCAGGAACATAAATGGTGGTCTACCCTTAAATCTGCACTCTTTGGTGTAGATGCAACAGTTCCTCCTTTACTTAAACCAGATGGCTCAGTCACTCACTGTCCAAAGGAAAAGGCAACCCTTTTGGCTGATGTTTTTGACAGTAAACAGAGTAATGAAAAACTTGAACTTCCTCATTCCTGTTTTCCTGAGGCTAAACTAACTAGTTTAGCTTTTCGATCTCGTGAGATTAAAACTCTGTTGTTGGACCTTGATGCTTATGGAGGTGTAGACCCTAATGGTATTTTTCCTTTGTTTTTTATAAAGACAGCAGATTTCTTAGCTCCAAAGTTATCTGTTATTTTACGCAAGTTAGCAAGAAGAGGAGCTTTTAGCACTTGTTGGAGAATTGGTAATGTTACTCCTCTATGTAAATGTGTTTGTGGTAGCTCAAGTCCCACTGATTACCGCCCAATTTCCATAACTCCCATATTATCTAAAGTTTTTGAACGTCTTCTGGCAAAACGTCTTAATAGGTTTGCTGAAGGTAATCATCTATTCCCTAGTTTGCAATTTGGTTTTCGGAAAGGCCTTGGAGCATGTGATGCCCTTCTTACAATCTCCAATGCAGTACAGAAATCCCTTGATTGTGGTCGGGAAGTTCGTATGATTGGCCTTGATTTTAGTGCTGCCTTTGACCGTGTTAATCATGAGGCCCTTGTTTTCAAACTGAAACAGTTGGGAGTGGGTGGGTCGTTTCTTAGCATTATTATTGATTTTTTAAGTAGTAGATCTCAAAGAGTTGTTGTTGATGGGCACCATAGTGAGTATAGGAATGTGATATCCGGTGTTCCACAGGGTAGTGTTCTTGGCCCATTACTTTTCATACTATATACACATGACATGTGGTTTGGCCTAGAAAATAAGCTTGTTGCATATGCAGATGATGCTACTCTCTTTGCATCAATTCCATCCCCTGAATGTAGATCTGGGGTTGGTGAATCCCTTAATAGAGATTTAGCTAAAATTAGTGCATGGTGCAAATTATGGGGTATGAAGTTGAATCCTAACAAAACTCAAAGTATGATTGTAAGTAGGTCAAGGACGGTGGCTCCTCAACATCCGGATCTCAGTATTGATAATGTTTCTTTAAATTTGTATGACTCTTTCAAAATTTTAGGCGTGATTCTTGACAGCAAATTTACTTTTGAGAAACATATAAGGTCTGTGTCTTCTTCAATTGCACAAAAAATTGGCTTATTGAGAAAGTCTTTTAAGATATTCGGTGATCAATCTATTCTGAAGAAGTGTTTTAATTCTTTTATTCTACCTTGTTTTGAGTATTGTTCTCCGGTCTGGTCTTCAGCTGCTGATTCTCATCTTAATTTGTTGGACAGAAACTTACGGTCTATTAAATTTCTTATTCCTGATCTAGATATTAATCTCTGGCACCGTCGATCAATTAGTTCATTATGCATGTTGCATAAGATTTTTCATAACTCTGACCATCCTTTACATTCAGATCTCCCTGGACAATTCTATCCTGTTCGTAATACTAGGCAGGCAGTTAATTCTAATAGCCAGGCCTTCTCCATCATAAGACTCAATACTACGCAGTACTCTAGAAGTTTTATTCCAGCTGTTACCAAGTTGTGGAATGATCTTCCTAATCGGGTTGCTGAATCAGTAGAACTTCAAAAGTTCAAAGTTGGAGCAAATGCTTTTTTGTTGACCAGACGGACATGAGTCTTTTTATAGTTTATATATGACATTTTTGTTGTTGACATTGTTAATAGTATATATATGATATATCTCTTTTGACATTACTTTTTTTAGAATGATTTATTGTTAATTTGTTTTCTTCAGTTATTTATTTCCTTATTTCCTTTCCTCACTGGGCTATTTTTCCCTGTTGGAGCCCCTGGGCTTATAGCATCTTGCTTTTCCAATTAGGGTTGTAGCTTGGATAGTAATAATAATAATAATAATAAAGGGTTAGAGTGTGTGAAAACATGTGTGTGGTCAACCTGCTAATTGATGTTTATAATATATCACTGATATTATTGCATATCTCATATTTTTTTTTTACCGATGTCAAAATTGTAAGATCACTGTACCCTTATTGTAACTCTGCATATGGCTTTTGCTGAAATAAAGATTATTATTATTATTATTATTATTATTATTATTATTATTATTATTATTATTATTATTATTATTATTATTATTATTTCAATCTAATTTATCATTTTGTAATGAAGTAAAAGAATATATATGAAATAAAGAGTACTTCTGGAGGCCCATTCCATTATCTAATTTGTCATAGTGACCAAGTGGCCTCTAAGACTTAAGTTATTATCATAAATCCACGAAGAAGGTGTCTGACGCTCTCTCTCTCTCTCTCTCTCTCTCTCTCTCTCTCCACAGCTGTGACCACATTTTCGTAAACAATCGACATACGAACGGACAAAACGTACTTCGGTTTCACCTTTTTTTGTGTTTCATCCTGCTGCTTTTAACCTTTTTTTTTCTAAACTCGTGGTTGAATATGTTTTTTTATAAATGGAAACAGTAATACGATATAAGTACCGTTAGCCAAACGAGGCAAACAATGGAAAGTTAATTCATTCAACAACCTATTCTCTCTCTTTGCGTATAGTGTATATATATATATATATATATATATATATATATATATATATATATATATATATATATATATATACACATATATACACACACACATATATATATATATATATATATATATATATATATATATATATATATATATATATATATATATAATATATATATATATCCTGAAAAAGGGATTAGACTAAATAAAATGAGAGAGAGAGAGAGAAAGAGAGAGTCAACTACCATAAAGATCATGCAACAATGAAAATTTGAATTGAGTGTATAATCCAAAGACCAAATTTCATCACCATGATTGATATGAAATTGTAAAATTTACTGACATTTTACTATGGGAAGTCTGCATTTTTTGTTTATGGGGTACTGGGGTTAGATTCATTAAAAAATAATTATTGCATAGAGAAAAAGAAGGAAAAGGGGAAAAAATACCGCTTTTCTTGCTACTCTGGGTCTACGAAGTGTGACCTTTATCAATACAAAATAAAATATATGGAAGAGTTTCCTTGACCGAAATCTTGTCTGATGACAAAAAAAAGAGGTGTAGAGCTGGTCAAATATGCGGTGGAGATGCATGGTAAACAGCATAACTTGACAGCACACCATAAGCCATATATGTTCAATCCACGACGAATACAAATTTATTGACGTTGATAAGGATAGATATGAAAAAATAACTCTGGTTTCTTTAGGATCCGAGCCTAGGTCTATTAATTTTGTTAGGGCGGCGAATGCTATTTTCTTTTAGTTAATAGTGAAAGTGAAAGGAGAAAAATGATCAAGTATTTAGATGAAGGACCGTGAAATTTTCCTGCCTGGGATAGAAGCAAATCTATTTTACTGCCTTTTCAAACCTTATCCATCTCGCCTCGGTGGGTACCTAATAATAATAATTCTACCTCACCCAAAACCAAAGGCGATCATATTTACTCTCATACAGTTGTGAAATGGGGCGTGCCCCAATTGCTCAGTACGACACAAAATTATTCTAAACCCGTATTGGGGGCATCGAGTGGTTTCAAAGCGTGACAAGAACCTTAAAACAAGAGAAATCTACTGATCTCAATGAAGCAATACTAAAGGATTAGCTTGTCTGGGTTGAATGAAGGTCATCAAGGACTATTACAATTCCACGTGGTCAGTGATACTTGTTGAGACTAGGTCGTTTGCACTTATGCTAATTAGAGAGAGAGAGAGAGAGAGGAGGAGAGAGAGGAGAGAGAGAGAGAGAGAGACGAGAGAGGAGAGAGAGGAGAGAGAGTTGAACGACCAACCAATTTTCATAATTTTCATCTCTATGAAGACCCTGTATCTTGTAGCCCCAAACCTAATCACTACAACAATCATTATAAAGAAAAAGGTATTCTGGCATAAGCCTGAACTAATCTGTCAAACGGGTGTAGAGATCATTTTTCCTGTGCCTTCACAGATGGAGGCGGGGGGGCCTAGAGAAGCACTTTATTCCCATATGTCTGTTTCGGTTTTCCGATAAAGTTTTGTATAAAAGTTTTGAACCCTTTTCGATAAACCAGAGAGTTTTGGTTAAATATGATTATTCTAAAGGAAGGATAAAGATGTCCAAAGTAAAGACAAACTGTCATTATCACATAAGATTTTATGGAATAAGGGAATATACGAAGAATATTTCCGCTACGCTGGTTCTATCTTCTAAGGGGATAATGAAGGAGTTCCAGATTTTCTACGCACAGTATATTTTGCTAAATGTTCTACAATCAACATGAAAAATTTCCACTTTAGCTCTTAAATCTCCGCACAATAATAATTAAAAGAATGGCACCTAAACCTTATGGCACTGGCATCTACAAAAACTCTAGGAAAAGAGTGACATTGACACCTGGCATAAAAAAAAAGAAAAAAAGTATCTTCACAAGCCTTTGAATGACTTAAACAATATATATATATATATATATATATATATATATATATATATATATATATATATATATATATATATATATATATATATATATATATTATATATAAAATATAAATATTATATATATATATAATACAATATACATATATAATGTATATATATATATATATATATATATATATATATATAATATATATATATATATATATATATATATATATGTATATATATATATATACATTTCTCTAGGATTTAGAATTACAATTTGGGTCAGTCGGGGAGTTAATTCAAAGCGGTTTCAATAATCTTTCGTGTGGATTTTCGAAAGATCTAAGCTTTGGCGTGTTTAGACAATCTTGCCATTTAATTTCACTAGAGGATAGAAATTTACGAATTTCAAAGCTTTTTGCAACAGAATTTTGATACCTAATATCAAACCCCAACTTGATTGAAAATTATTTTCAGCGATAATTTCTGAAACGATTTGACCGATAAATATTCTTCAAAATACATTTAGAGAAACAGAACGAGATAATGGTTCCAAATAAATCTACAAGGAATAGAAAACAAAAACATTACTACAAAACTACAAAGCTTCGAAAAGAGAGAGAGAGAGAGAGAGAGAGAGAGAGAGAGAGAGAGAGAGAGAGAGAGAGAGAGAGAGAGAGAGAGAGAGAATGAAACCAACGACAAAAACAAAAAGCAAATATTTCTACAGAAAACTAAAATTTCTGTGAAAA
>NW_027171200.1:7500-15000 GCF_036898095.1 Palaemon carinicauda
TTTTAATAATAATAATAATAATAATAATAATAATAATAATAATAATAATAATAATAATAATAATAATAATGATAATAATAATAATAATAATAATAATAATAATAATAATAATGATAATAATAATAATAATAATAATGATTACAATTTTAATAATAATAATAATAATAATAATAATAATAATAATAATAATAATAATAATAATAATTATTAGATTAAAGTAAATTCATTATAATTTGATTATAAGTTGTTAATACTTTTCCAACCTTTTGATCTTTTTTTTAGTTTATTAATAAGCCAGCGTCATTTTTAGTTTGATGAACTCTGTAGAGAGTCATATGACTTCTCAGTTTTGTTTTTGTTTACCACCTTCTCCCCCGGTATTAGTGAACTACTGAAGTGCCTTATTAACGATTGCTGTTTTTCTCTCCTATGAGCTGTGTTGACTCGAGTGAAAGGCTTGATCGGATGGTGGTGATAAGTGACAGAGTTAGTTCGAGTTCCTACTCACAGTCTGACGCTCTGCCACTTCATCTTGGTGATCTTTGGAGTTTTTGAAGCACTTCCTTCGCTACTTTGTGTGTGGTCGCTGGTGTTTGTCACCCGCGACATTCATCAGCCACGTCCCTTCCCTCGTTCGTCGGAGGATTTGCGAACGAGTTGGCCCGTTTCTACCAAGAACGGTGCGGTTTGCGACGTGCGAGATCCGTTGAAGTCCCGGATTCTCGGAGGCTACCACCCTTGGCGTTCCTGTGGCATTTTGGATTGCCTTCGGGCTTTGCAGCGATCCAGTTGACCTGCTCATCAGCGTCAGTGAGTTCTTGGAACTCGTGGAGATACGTAGGGCGGCATACTACAGGTATGAGATATTTTTATTGTTATTTACGACGATCGTGGATCGCAGAGTACCTGTAGGTGTGCACGCCCTTGTTTGCAGTACGGTCTTCTGGACCTTGTATGGCCTGATGGGACAATCTACCGAGGTTTTTGTGAAGATTCCCTTTGTGTATTTTGTAAGATAATTATTTTCATAATTCATTGTTTATTAAGTTAAGTTTAACGTTTAAGTTAGGTTGTTTGTGCTAGGTAGGAGTTATATTAAGTTTCCCACTTATGTTCTCTTTCTTCCTTCTACCTATCTTAGTTTGTTAGGTTAGTTTTCTGGCCAGTGATTTTGAAAGGTAGCTGCCTGAAATGTTGTATTTAAAATCTTCCTATTTCTTAGCCTAGGGATTAACTTAGTTGTAGGTGATCTTTTAAAGATCTTAAGGTTGGTTTTCCCTCAATTTGTACATTCATTAATTTTGTTTATTATCATTACCAACCATGACTTATATTTGTTTTGTTTGTAAATAAATATTGTAACTTTTATTGAGGTGTTTGTTCTTTTGTTCCCGAGTTGCTGTGTTACATTTTTACTGACCGCAAATTCTGAATAAAAAGAACCCTTGAAATTACGGCTGTAAATACGGCCATAACAATCTGGCGACCTTGCCAGGATTTGCGCTCGGGTGTACACAGTAGTTGGGACTTTGGAACGCTCCTCAGTGGGGGTTATAGTATTTATTTTTTCTTTTGGAAATACCTTTCCCTCCTATCACTATGGCTAATTTAGAAGACTTTGTGTTTAGTCCTGCAGAGTTCTTAGGGTCAGCCGACTGTATTAGTCATTTACCAATATTAGGTAAGGAATATCTGGTTAGTTGTGCTAGATGGTTGGGTATTCCTTTCAAAGGGACTGATACAAAGAGGAAATTGCTTATAATGGTAAAGAACTGTGTCATGCAAGGTTTGGCTGAGGCTGAAGGGTTACTTGGTGAAAATATTAGTGATAGAGGTAGTGAATTAGGAAATGATGATAGGGTAGTTGCAGATGATAATGGCATTAGTGGTGGTGCAGGTTTTTCGTTATTTGATGATCCTCCTCAGACTGGAGTTATTTATGAAGGTCCGGCCAATTTGCTGCCAAAGGGAAATATATCCACAAACCCTTTCTTGTCTGAAGAGAATTTAGGGCCAGCAGTTCCTACTGTTCCTGTAAATTCTAATTCCAAGGAAATTCAGGAATATGATTTAATTTGTAAAAGGATAGAGTTGTTGAAATTGGAACATGCGGAGAACGAGAGGGTGAGGAGGTATGAGGTAGAGATGGCCAACATTAATTTGGAAATGGCTAGGTTACAGGGGGCTCCAAACCAATTTAGTACCCCACGAGGTAGCCAGCCTGAAAGGTTTAATATTGGGGCTGCATTAAAATTGGTCCCCATTTTCGATGAAAGAAATGTTCCAGAATTCTTCAAGGCCTTTGAGAGGGTATCTACACGATTGTCTTGGCCACCAGAGATGTGGACGGTGCTAATCCAGTGTAAATTGGTAGGCAAGGCAATCAGGGTATATAATGCCTTGGAGGAAGGGATAGCCAGGGATTATCACAAGGTAAAGGCACTAATTTTAAAAGCATATGATTTGGTCCCTGAGGCATACAGATTAAAGTTTAGAAATTTTAATAAACATCCTTCCTTATCGTATGTAGAATTTGCCAGGTTCAAGGAGGAACAGTTTGACGACTGGTTGAAAAGTCGTCAAGTTGTCACTTTTTCTTCCTTGAGAGAACTAATGCTTTTAGAGGAGTTTAAGAAATCTTGCTCCAAAGAACTAAGAATTTATTTGGAAGAAGTGAAGGTCACTAATTTAGGTAAGGCAGCTCAAGTGGCTGACGAATTTGTCTTGACTCATAGAACAGGTTCCGGCAATTTCGTCAGCAAAGATAAAAGTAATAATGTAGTAGAGTCAGCGAATTTTCATAAAGGAGTAAGAGGTGATAATAATAAGCCTAAGAATTCAGTGGTTCAAAATAATTTACATGCTAGTAACAATGGAAGATTCACGGGTAAACCTGGTACTCGTGTATTTTCCAATGGAGGTAGTACTGGAACGAGAAACAATAATGTGAAGACTTGTTTCTGGTGTAAGAAACCCGGTCATTTCCAAGCTCAATGTCAAGCCAGAACAGATTATCTTCAAAAAAATAATCCTGTGGCTTTAATGCCAAGTACATCTCCTGACGTAAAATTACCCATAATTAGTAGTGATAGTGGTAGTAATTGTACGCCTGGGGATGGAAATAATAATCCACAGGAATGACTGAAGTATGATAAATACATATGGCCTGGTAAAGTAATATATAATTCTGTCATTATTGATGTTAAGTTCTTGAGAGATACAGGGTCTGCTCGTTCGTTAGTGCTGGAAAGCAGTTTGAAGGGTTTGGTGAAGTATTCAGGGAACTTTATTGTTCTGGGAGGTTTCCCGAACACAATAGTTTCGGCTCCTTTAGCAGAGGTAATGTTGTCATTCCCTGGGTATTATGGAAAGATCGAGTTGGCCGTTGTTGAGAGTCTTCCTATAGCTGGTATTGATGGCATATTAGGAAATGATATGGTTAATAGTGATGGCCAGGAATTATTTCCAATATTGTCAATCAATAAGTGTCCAGTGGCGGTTACCACTAGAGCTGCAGCAAGAGCTGCAGACTTATTAAATAATGATGAAGAGTTAAATTTGAGTAGTTTAGAGGTAGATGTAGATGTAGGAAGACCCGGGTCAGTAGTAAGTAATGTAGTAAGTAGTGATAATATAATTCCAGATTGGGATCGAACAGCTTTTATTGAAGCCCAGAAAAGAGAGTATAGTTTTAATTTGGGTGATACTTCTGACTTGACAAAGCCTCGATTCTGGGTAAAAAAGGGCCTGTTATATAGGGTGAGTCGTCCCCTGGTTGCTAATGATCACCAAATATCTCGTATTGAGCAAATAGTGGTGCCTTCTCACTTTCAGAGACAAATATTAAATATATCTCATGATGATGCATTCTCTGGTCATTTTGGTGTCTGGAAGACGTTCCGTCGGTTAGCTAAATGTTTTTGGTGGCCAGGAATGAAATCGTCAGTAAAACAATATGTGAAAGAATGTCCAGTGTGCCAAGTGGTAGGTAAACCTAATCAGACAATTGTAAAAGCACCTTTATATCCTATACCAGCTATTGGCGAGCCATTTAGTGAGCTAGTAGTTGATATAGTAGGTCCCCTGCCTAAAACTAAAACAGGTTTTGTATATTTACTGACTGTGATGGATCGGGCATCGCGATTTCCCGAAGCCATTCCCATGAAGAAAATCACATCTAAGGCTGTATTTGACCAGTTGGTAATTTTCTTTTCGAGGTATGGAATCCCTCGTAAGATACAAACTGATTGTGGAACTAATTTTACTAGTAAGGAATTTCGAAGTAAGTGTGCAGGTCTGGCCATTCTGCACACTACTAGTGTTCCTTACCATCCAGAGAGTCAGGGAGTGGTGGAAAGATTCCATCAGACTCTTAAATCAATTTTAAGGAGATTTTGCTATGAGCATGGAGAGGAATGGGATAAGGGTCTTCCTTTTGCTCTCTTTGCTCTCAGGAGTCATCCAAATTCATCCACGGGCGTGGCTCCTTTTGAGTTAGTCTTTGGACATAAAATACGGGGTCCTTTAGAAATTCTATATGAAATTTTGGAGTCCGATCAAATAAAGGAGACGAACGTGGGTGAATTTGTTGATAACCTTAAAGAAAAACTTTCTAGCGCCTGGAAGTTTGCTAGAGAAAATTTAGCTAACTCTCAGGCTGCTATGAAAAGTAATTATGACAAGAAAACTCGAGCACGGTCGTTTGAGCCTGGGGAATTAGTTTTGGTGTTGGGTACTGATTCGGATAACTTCCTTGAACCCAGGTATAAGGGGCCTTGGAAGGTGTTGAGGAAGTTATCCGATCTTAATTATGAAATAGAAGCTCCCGGGACCAAACGAAAGTGTCGAATTTTTCACATTAACCGACTGAAACCTTATGTCTCTAGTAGATCTGATACTTTGGAAACCGGGTATAATTCGATTTCTTTGGTGGCAGAGGTGCTTCCTGATGGATCTGAGGAAATAATTAATCAAGTACCTTCGGATGCTCTATCTAAGAATGTGCAATGTTTGGATGGGTTGGATGAGCATCTGAAGCATCTTGATCTAAATCAAAGAAGGGAAATGGAAGGTTTAATTCATTCTTTTTCAGATTTGGTTAGAGACTCTCCCGGATTGACTAGTTTAATTGAACATGATGTGGTAGTAGGAGAAGCTTCACCAATTAAACAAAGCCCTTATAGACTAAATCCCACTAAAATGGATATAGTCAATAAGGAAATAGAATATATGTTGAAGCATGATTTGATACAACCTTCTGTTAGTCCTTGGAGCTCCCCTATAGTATTGGTGAAGAAATCCGATGGACAGTATCGGATGTGTGTGGACTATCGCAAAGTTAATACGCATACTAAAAATGATTCCTTTCCCCTTCCTAGAATTGACGACTGCATAGACCGCATTGGTTCAGCAAAGTATATCACAAAATTGGATTTGCTCAAAGGCTACTGGCAAGTTCCTTTGTCCAATCGAGCAAGAGAGATTTCAGCATTTGTCACCCCATTCGGCTTGTATGAATGCAAGGTCATGCCTTTTGGGATGAGGAATGCTGCTTGTACTTTTCAAAGATTAATGAACCGTGTGGTCTGTGGATTAGAAGGTACTGAGATTTACATTGATGATCTTGTTGTCCACAGTAATGATTGGAAAACTCATTTACTCAGATTACGTAAAGTTTTTGAAGCTCTCCGTGCTGCGGGTTTAGTCATTAACCTCGCTAAATGCGAATTTGGTAAGGCTAAAGTTGTGTATCTGGGTCATGAGGTTGGTCTGGGTCATATAGCCCCAAAACAGGCTAACGTCGAGTCTATATCTAATTTAAAGAGACCGTGCAATGTCCGAGAAGTTCGAAAAGTGTTGGGTATGATGGGCTATTATAGAAGGTTCGTTAGGAACTTTTCTGACATTGCCCGTCCCCTGAATGATCTTTTACAAAAAAATAAGAAATTCATTTGGACTAGTGATTGTGAAGAGGCATTCATTAGAATTAAGACTATTCTCATGTCTAAACCTATTTTGGTTTCTCCGAATTTTCAAGCTCCCTTTATAATTGCTGTTGACGCTAGTGATATAGGTATTGGAGGAGTTCTCTTTCAAAAGGGCGAAGACAAAGAGGTGTACCCAATATCCTACTACAGCAAAAAGTTGTTAACGGCAGAGCGTAAGTATTCAACTATTGAGAAAGAGGCTCTTGCCCTGATCCGTACCATATCTCATTTTAAACCATACTTAACTAATCTTTCTTTTCCAGTGGAGGTATGGACGGATCATAATCCGTTGGTGTTTATTGAACGGATGAAAGGGTCTAACCAAAGAATTTTACGTTGGGCCTTGCAACTGCAAGAGCTCAACTTGGTAATTAAGCATATTAAAGGAACTGATAATAAGATCCCAGACACCTTGTCTAGGATGTAAAGTGGTGTTTTTTTTTTTTTTTTTTTTTTTTCCTGCCTCTTTCGCCCTGCTCGTTCCTCTTTGTGTTCATTTAGAGTGAAAGCAAGTGCTAACTTTATGGTTTATTCCGACATTGCTCGGTTGTTTCGTTTATGTAGGCGATATTTTTTTTTTTTTTTTTGCCAGTGTTGTTCTTAGTTTAAGTATTAGCTGTAAGAAATATTCTGTTCTATATTAGTCTTAGTTTCTTATTAGCAGATAGATAGCTCTTTGTGCCATTTATTATGACTTTAATTTGTAGCAAGAACTTTTGGAATTTCAGAACTTTATCATTTTCTGTAATTTAGTACATTTTGCTCTTGGCTTTAGGTTTTTTTTTTTAGATTCTGTGTTTAATTAGACTGTTTATATCTTGGTATGTTTGAGTTATATTTAATGCTGACCTTTTTATTTCAGGATGTGTAATGCACCATTGTGTGTACTGTATTAAATAATCCTATGCATGTTTATATTAAGGTTATCTTTACTTTTGAGATTTATTTTATATTTAGATTTAATTGATTCTTTAGGATGTATAAAATTTTTTACTCTATTTGATTAAAAAATTTTTGTAGGGGGAGAAAGGTATTAGATTAAAGTAAATTCATTATAATTTGATTATAAGTTGTTAATACTTTTCCAACCTTTTGATCTTTTTTTTAGTTTATTAATAAGCCAGCGTCATTTTTAGTTTGATGAACTCTGTAGAGAGTCATATGACTTCTCAGTTTTGTTTTTGTTTACCACCTTCTCCCCCGGTATTAGTGAACTACTGAAGTGCCTTATTAACGATTGCTGTTTTTCTCTCCTATGAGCTGTGTTGACTCGAGTGAAAGGCTTGATCGGATGGTGGTGATAAGTGACAGAGTTAGTTCGAGTTCCTACTCACAGTCTGACGCTCTGCCACTTCATCTTGGTGATCTTTGGAGTTTTTGAAGCACTTCCTTCGCTACTTTGTGTGTGGTCGCTGGTGTTTGTCACCCGCGACATTCATCAGCCACGTCCCTTCCCTCGTTCGTCGGAGGATTTGCGAACGAGTTGGCCCGTTTCTACCGAGAACGGTGCGGT
>NW_027171201.1:12500-17500 GCF_036898095.1 Palaemon carinicauda
CTCTTAACAGTCCTTCTCTGTCAATATAAATATTAAGTTGTCCAACTATTCTTGGCACGTCCTTAAGTAAACGTTCACTAGAGTTAAAATATTCAAGTTCTTCAGCAAAATAACATCCCTGGTCCCTGGACAGCAACAATCTACTAGCCTCTGCAAAAAAATTATGATCACTGCGAAAAGCCTTTAAATGGTTAAATTTGTCAGGATCCATAGCCATCACCTTAATTTTCAGCTTATTGACAAACAATAAAACATTGCGATAAATCAAAATTAATCTATGAAAGCTAGAAACTCTTGAAGTCATCTGAAAATGTTCAATTTCTATATCCTTACTACTAATGTAGGCACCCAAACTGTTTACTGGTATCTGAATATCCATTTTGGGATCTGGTACCACAAACTCCAAAGTATCCTTACTATGTTCCATTCTTGGAGCATTTACAAGGTCTGGACCTGTAAGGTAGTTAGTTTTCATGAGTGATTTATGAGACAGACAACGTGTAATACAATCCCCGGGATTTTCTTCTCCAGATACAAACGAAAATATAACTGGGTGTTTTAAGCACAGTTCACTAATCTCGTGTAACCTGTTTTTCACAAACACAGAACATTTCTGTAGTTTATCAAGATTGTGAGTGTGCGAATATATCCAAGATAAAGCTACAAGGCTATCTGAATAAACCCTTAATTCCTGAATCTTAATAGGTTTAATGCAAGAGGGACCCGACAATTCTTTGTATAAATCTAAGAGACATTCCACTGCTAAGGCAATACTTTGTAGTTCAAGGGAAGGCATACTTTTAGATTGAAGGTTTTTTCCTACCATACGATTTTTTGCAAAAGCAAAACTTAGCTTACCTGTGGAAATACACTGTATGTATATCACTACTCCAAATATACATTTGCTACTGTCAGAATAAGCTATCAGCTTGTAAGTGTCATCTCTGCTTCCCGCAAACCTAGGAACTTTGATGACAGGAGCAGCATTTGCTTGCTTAGCAATATTTTGCCATTCTCTCGAACGTTCTTTATCCAGTGCTTGGTCCCAACTCAAGTGTTGATCACATTGTAATCTGTGTAGGAAGAGCCTGCTTCTATTAAGTAAAGGGCCATTAAAATTATAAAGATCATACTGCGACGCAATAGTACGTAAAACTTCCCTCTTGGTATTGGCCTTAATGTCAAGATTTATGGGCTTGGTGGATAAACAGTCCTTTTCCCGATCCCACACTAAACCAAGCAACTTTACGTTCCTATCAGTCTTAACCTCATTCTCTGAATCTATGATTTCTTGCAAATTAGAATCATTTGTTATGAACTGTTGTAACCTAAAATGGTAGGGTTCAAAAATACCTTTAACCTGTTTATAGGCCCATTCAAGTTCAGCAGAAGAATCAAAAGCAATGGCACAGTTGTCCATATAACTCAACTGATATATCAGTTTTTTGAGTTCGACCAGAGACTTACTTTCATCATCAATATCGAGGATCAAAATCTTATACAAAGCTAACATTAGCAGTGCTGGACTACATCTTAATCCAAAACTTAGCCTAACATTCTTAAAAGCTACAATAGTATAGTCTTTCTTTTCTACATCACGGAACCATAAACAAAGTAACCTGTTACTGTCCACGTCGTTTAAAGATAAATTATTAAAGGCCTGACAAATATCGAAACACAGCAAATTAAATCCAAACCTCAGATGCAATAATGCTGCTACAATCTTTTGATTTAAAGTAGGGCCTGGAAAAATGGCTTGGTTGTGACTAACTGTTAGTCCCCCACCCTTACTCTTTTGGCAAAGATTAGAGAGGTACACAACTCTACATTTAGTAGTTTCCCTGTTCAATTTAAATACACCCATGTGGGGAAGGAAACTGTGACTTGGGTGTTCTTCTAGGAACTGGGGAAGATTGTCAATTCTCTGAATTATTCCACTCTTTAACTGGTCTTTAAATACTTTGTCCATAAGGGATAATTTATTTTCGTCTTTTTGAAGTTTCTTCAAATTAGATTTTAACACCATTAAAGCCAACTCATAATTTGTACCCAATAGATGAGCCACCTTAAAATTCCACAAAAGAGGGACTACAATCCTACCATCACCATCTCTTACCATATTATCAAGGGCATACTTTACTAGCTTGTTATTAAGCTCTGAATCTTCAGCTTCTGGGCCTCCGTTACTCATGTTCGTGTACCTGGAACAATTCTCCTCCAAAACATGGTTTAATGCTTTTTCAAGCTGAGATTCTATAAGGTTTCCCTTCTCGTCCAATATGGAAAATTCTGTAGGGAGTAAACTTTCTTCAATGGTAAGGTCAGATAAAAGACAACTGTTAATATTCATATCAATATTGAACTCTGGAACTGTAGCCATATTACCACTACTAACTTTATATGGTAAATAAGGAAGATCTTGAAGGAGTTGGTCTGTATTACCCTGCAATAATATCCCTGCCTGGGTTTCAGCATAAACTGAAGTTCTATTTAACCCAAATAAAATCTCATTCTGAGGTAAGCAGTGGCATGACTTTGACCCTAGAATGAAGTCGACATTATCAATAAAGTTATCATGACATGAAAGGTTCTTATCAGCTAACATGTAACCTCTGTCTTTGAATCCTTGTACAACTTTACCCAATTGAGGAAGCTTCAATGAAATACTTATACTTGGAATGCATAAAGCCTTAACTACTTTAACAACCCCATTAATTTCAACATTGGCTTCTACCAACCTGGTTAAATATTTCCGAGAAGAATTTATACCATTCAAAGTTAATGATACATTATCCCTGATCACCTTAAGGTTCAGGTTTTCAGCCACTGTACTGGAAATAAAATTAGATTGACAGCCACTATCTTTAAGGCCTCTAATCAACAGTTTACCCTCAATATTACATGTAAATGTAGGTAAAATGGACTCTACATCAGAGTCTACCTGAAAAGCTTCAGTTACATTAACAACACTACTATTGGTTTGCTTACGAGATTTTTCATCCTTTTTAGGCATACTCTTTTCACTTTTTGAGCTAGACTGAAAAGACTTAACATCCTGTTTAACATTATCATCTAATTTCAGACACAAAAAATTAAAATGCCAATCTCCACAGTGTTTACAGCGACTATGAAATCTATACCTACAAGCGTTACTCTCATGATTCAAATTTGAACACTTAATGCAGCCTCGTAGGTTTTCAAGTTTATCAAGCTTAGAACTGGGTGAACAATATTTTGTACACTTAAAAATTGGATGATTTGCTTCAGTGCCATCAAGTTTAGTACAAATACTGCAAGGCTTGAAGGTTTTTGACTTACCTGTTTCAGGTTTTATATTAATGGCCATAGCAGAAGCGGCATTGTCAGCAGAAATTTGATTAGTTTCCTTTGGGGCCACATTCTTGCGATTGGGTTTTCCCTGCCTTTGGCTTGCCAAATACCGCTCAGTAGCTTCAAAATAATTTTCTAGAATATCACTCAGTTTTGGTTTATGATTATTAGTAATTTGGATAAAGTGATTCCTAAAGGATATATTCATTCCTTCCCAAATGAAATATTGAAGCACTGAGTCAATATCAATCTGTAGCTTTCGTACCCTTTCAACAATTAAACGAACTCTGGAAATGAAATCATACGGGTCAGCACTATCATTAAGCCTAAGTTCCGACAATTGTTTCAGAATATTGAATTTCTGAGTATCACTCGATGCAAAAGCTTTAATTAACAAGTCCTTGGCAAAAGAATAACCTCGCTTATCAGCCTCTAAAGAGTTTAATAAAATGAGTGCCCTACCAGTAATCTGTTGTTTCAACAAAAGCAGTTTGTCATACTCTGGATAGTTAAATTTACTAATAGTGTCTTCAAATTCACAAAGAAACCTATCCAAGTCTTCATCCTCAGAGCTACCATACGTAGGAAGGGGAGCAACTGGACTCTTGAGCAAACTACGAGCTGCACTTTGATCACTAGTAGATGGCACAGATGACTTACCATTCGAAGAATCAACAGCCAATAAACATTCTAAAAGCTTGTCTTCATAATTATGACACATCTGTAACTCTTGCTCAGACTTTGCTTCCTCCTCCTCTGTACTCCACTGTTCATATTTCAGTGATAAAATCTGTTTATCTAAATCCTCCAACCTGTGCATCCAATTCTCAAACTGCAACTTTAGTTTACCCTTTTCTGCTAAAGACATAAAAGGAAACGTAAAAATGTTATGATGATTCTCGGTAATACACTTTCGTATATACTTACGAGAATTAACAAGCACTTTAAGTTGACTAGACATTGTGAAAAGGAAAAATCGAACAAAATTAATTGGAAATAAAGGTCTAATACCAAAAATATCACGACACTGAAAACGACCCGAGCCAAAAATCGCTCAAAAAATGTAATAAGCTAAAATATATCGAAATATTCACTTTCATCCCTAACTTACGCAAAAACATCTGGGCGGAAAACTGAACAAATTCATCAATCCTATCACGGTCGCCATATTCGAAAATAATAGAGAGATGTAAAAAAATACGAATGCAAAAAATTCAAGCATTTATTAGGTGAATCTGAAGCAACACTTTCAGCAAGGTAAAAAGCTATCTTGAACTATTACATTCCCAGGAAGACAACGAAGCCGCCCAGATGTTTGGTACCCTAGGCACTGGTTACCAAATCCCCCTACACTTCGAATACCTCGAATCCTAAAAAAACAAAAGAAAGCTGTCAATCAACGAGACAAAATTCAATATCTGTGACAAGACAAAGTTACAAAAGTTTTCTAAAATTTAATATCACAGTTAATTAAAGGATCTCGCAAGTGTAAAAAAAATTGACTGACTTAAAGAGATAATTAAGGAATCGAGATTATTTTTAGAAGTTTGATGAAGGCGCACTAAAATAATAGGGCAACTTTAAAGTCTTGTTCTGTGTGCCAAACGGAACGAGACCTACCTCAAAGAATGCCTTGCGCTGGTTTGTTCAGTTGAGTAATCCATTCAGGT
>NW_027171203.1:12500-15000 GCF_036898095.1 Palaemon carinicauda
TAGTTTCTCATGGTACTCCTCTGTATTTATGAGAACGAAGGCGGCAGTTTTATCTGCACGGCGTACAGTGATGCCTTCTTGCAATCTAAGAGCCTTGGCAGCATCTCTCATCTCCTTCGTGACAATCCCACTCCGGTATTGGCCACGGTCAGTGAGGGCTTCTGCCAAGAGTAGGGGTTGGAGGGCATCAGTCGTCCGTAGGGCACCTCTACGTTCATTTTCTTGTATGGTGTCAAGGAGGAGCTCGATTTCCAATCTCTTGTCAGTCGGTCTTGGTTTGGTTATGTAGTGGCAATTAAGGCCTAAACATAATATTTCTTCTTGAGCAGGCGTGGGAACGTAATTGGTGAGATTTACATACTCTTGCCTCTTTTCTGGGATCCTAAGTTTGCCTCCATTGATATTAATGAGTTTTCTTATTACAGTTTTGGTCCGATTTCGTTGGTCTTTCTCTTTTAGACCACAGTATTATTGAAGAAAGTGATGAAAGGCAACCTGATGATAATGATCAACAAAGGAATCACCTTACCTACCCAGAAAATATCTCTTACCTCCTTAATAAACTAAAAGAGAAAGACCAACGAAATCGGACCAAAACTGTAATAAGAAAACTCATTAATATCAATGGAGGCAAACTTAGGATCCCAGAAAAGAGGCAAGAGTATGTAAATCTCACCAATTACGTTCCCACGCCTGCTCAAGAAGAAATATTATGTTTAGGCCTTAATTGCCACTACATAACCAAACCAAGACCGACTGACAAGAGATTGGAAATCGAGCTCCTCCTTGACACCATACAAGAAAATGAACGTAGAGGTGCCCTACGGACGACTGATGCCCTCCAACCCCTACTCTTGGCAGAAGCCCTCACTGACCGTGGCCAATACCGGAGTGGGATTGTCACGAAGGAGATGAGAGATGCTGCCAAGGCTCTTAGATTGCAAGAAGGCAT
The DNA here is from genome assembly GCF_036898095.1 of Palaemon carinicauda. Classification (NCBI taxonomy): domain Eukaryota; kingdom Metazoa; phylum Arthropoda; class Malacostraca; order Decapoda; family Palaemonidae; genus Palaemon; species Palaemon carinicauda. Next base: position 13,453 of record NW_027171203.1, read on the forward strand.
CACTGTACGCCGTGCAGATAAAACTGCCGCCTTCGTTCTCATAAATACAGAGGAGTACCATGAGAAACTAGATCAAATTTTGGCTGATACCTCTAAATTTGAACGATTGTCCCGCAACCCCACTGAGGATATCAAGAGGGAAGCAAACAGCATTATACAAACCATTAATGCTGCCACCAACGCCGTCCATTTGCCACCTATTTCAGGTGATTTTGGGCTCGGCTACTTATACGGAAATGTAAAAACGCACAAGCAAGGGAACCCTCTCAGGCCTATTATCAGCCAGTGCCCCTGCCCCTACATACCAGCTTGCTAAGAGACTGAACACCTTACTCACACCCTATATCCCCAATAAATATTGTGTGACATCATCAGCAGAATTCCTAGAAAAACTGAGAAATTCCACAAGTGACGGAGTTATTGCCTCCATGGATGTCGAGTCCCTATTTACTAACGTTCCCGTGAATGAAACAATAAAATTCATAATGGACAGAGTTTATAGGGATACAACGACACCCACCCTCAACATCCCCGAGGCCTCTCTCCGTGCACTATTAGAAATATGCACCAAGAAAGCCCCTTTCACTACCCATAAGGGCCATATATTTATTCAGAAAGATGGAGTCGCTATGGGGTCCCCTTTAGGCGTCCTCTTTGCTAATTTTTATATGGGAGTAGTCGAGGAGAGAGTTTTTCGAAAAATCAGTAAACCAGACCTCTATGTACGCTACATTGACGATACTTTCATAAAAACGGCCAATCAGGAGAGCATAGAAGAACTTCGCCGAATTTTCGAGGAATGCAGCTCGCTCAGGTTCACCCTAGAGCACAGCCTCCAAGGACGTCTCCCCTTCCTTGATGTCCTTGTAGAAACAAGCAATGATAGTTTTAGTACCTCGGTGTACGTAAAACCAACGAATCTCGGCCTATGTCTGAATGGTGACAGCGAGTGCCCTAGTCGGTATAAAACTGCCACCATTAAGGCTTTTATTCGGAGAGCCATTTCTCACTGTTCTTCGTGGAGAGGCACCCACGAGGAACTTGACAGAGTTACTAAAATTCTGGTGAATAATGGCTTCACGAATAAGGACATTAATCGGCAAATTAAAAAAGAAATCAGAGAAATGGTACCAGAATGAAGGCCCTAATGATACCAACACGCCAGCAAAAATAAATCTTTACTATAAAGGCATTATGAGCGTAAACTACAACGAAGAAGAAAAGATTATGAAAAATATAATAAAAAACAACGTTTTTGCCACGGCAGAGGATACTGAAATCAACCTCATAATTTATTACCAATCAGCAAAAACACGAGACTTAATAATGAAAAACAACCCTGCCCCCGCCATGCAAGATGACTTGAAAAAGACGAACGTAGTGTACCGATATAAATGCCCCGTCCAGGAATGTCCTGGCACCTACATCGGGATGACGACGATGCGTCTTTCTAAGAGATTATCTTGCCACGTGCAACAGGGTGCAATAAAAATGCATTGCCTCCAAAAACATAATTTCATGACAACAAGGGAGCATATAGTGAAAAAT
>NW_027171204.1:2500-10000 GCF_036898095.1 Palaemon carinicauda
AAGTCCTGGGATAGAGTTCCTTGCTTGAGGGTACACTCGGGCACTCTATTCTATCTAATTTCTCCTTCCTTTTTTTTTATTAAAATTCTTATAGTTTATATAGGAAATATTTATTTTTAATGTTGTTACTGTTTTTAAAATATTCTATTTTCCTTTTTTTCCTTTCCTTGCTAGGCTATTTTACTTGTTGGAGGCCGTAAGCTTATAGCACCCTGCTTTTCCAAATATGTTTATAGCTTAGCAACTAATAATAATAATAATAATAATAATAATAATAATAAGAAGAAGAGAAGAAGAAAGAAGAAGAAGAAGAAGAATAAGAAGAAGAAGAAGAAAAAAGAAGAAGAAGAAAAAGAAGAACAATTGGTATGCTTGCTATCGAAATTACTACCAATGCAATTTATAAAAACACGAGTAGTGACAAAAACATAATTTCTTTGAGGATTAAAGACTGGAAACAATTATCCAGTGCTTGAGTGAGAAATATTTTAAGTTATTTGCCATAAAATTATTTCAAATTTCTATAAAACGTTTAATTAACATGTATTATTTGGTCGTAGTTTTCCCTTGTAACAGAAATAGATGATAAATCCTACTGTAATAATAGAATTCCAAAGCCATTTAATGTTTGTGGAACATTATACTACATGCTTTTATCAAATGGGATTTTCTAGTTAATACTTCCATATGAATAATGATGGTTAAACTTTTCAAAGGCCGTATGCATATTGATAAGGTAATAACGAACCTTTATTTTTTATCTGTATTTTAGGAGCTTTTTTCTATAATAAAATCGAGCAGTTTTTGTCTATATTATTATTATTATTATTATTATTATTATTATTATTATTACTTGCTTATTTACTTATTTACTTACTAAGCTACGACCCTTGATGGAAAACAAGGATGTTATAAGCCCAGGGGCTCCAACAGGGAAAAGGAAATAATGAAAAATAAAATATTTTTTAGGACAGTAACAACAATGAAATAAATATATCCTATATAATCTCTAAAAACTTTAATAAAACAAGAGAAAAAGAAATATGATAGAATAGTGTGCCCAAGTGTACCCTCAAGCAAGAGAACTCTAGCCCAAGACAGTGGAAGACCATGGATCAGAAGCTATGGCACTACTCAAGACTAGAGAAACAATGGTTTGATTATGGAGTGTCCTTTGCCTAGAAGAGCTGCTTACCAAAGCTACGGTCTCTTCTACCCTTACCAAGAAGAAAGTGGCCACTGAACAATTAGTGCAGTAACCCCTCGAGTGAAGAGGAATTGTTTGGTAATCTGTGTTGTCAGGTGTATGAGGATAGAAGAGAATCTGTAAAGAATAGACCAGACTATTCAGTGTGGGTGTGTGTAAGCAAAGGGAAAATGAACCGTAAACCAGAGAGAATAATCCAATGCAGTACCATCCGGCCAGTCAAAAGACCCCATAACTCTCTAGAGGTAGTATCTCAACGGGGGTGGCAGGTTTCCTGGCCAACCTACTACCTATAAAAATGAAAGATTCTTAAAGCTGTTTTAATTTCAGAGATTCAGTACTTCTCCAATGCTGCCGGGCTTTACTTTACCTGTCCTTCGATATAAATGAACTATGACCAGAGGCTGAACAATTGTTTGTCTTGGAAATAATACATTACACATTATACAATATGGTAAGCAGCTCTCTAGGAAAAAGGACACCCAAAAATCAAAACCATTGTTCTTCCGCTGGTCTTGGGTTAGAGTTCTCTTGCTTGAGGGTACACTCGGCCATATTATTCTATCTTATTTCTCTTCCTCTTGATTTGTTTAAGTTTTTATAGCTTATATAGAAAATATTTTTTTTTTTGTTGTAACTGTTTTGTAAATATCTTATTTTTACTTGTTTTCTTTCCTCGCTGGGCCATTTTTCCTGTTGGAGCCCCTGGTCTTATAGTATCCTGATTTTCCAACAAAGTTTGTAGCTTAGCAAGTAATAATACTAATATTGGTGAGGTTTAAAAAAATCATTGGAACTCTAAGCATCGGGATAAAACGATCGAATAAGATTTAAATGAATATTTATTATGCATTCATACCCATGTATCCAATCCATCAGCCCACACGTACATTAAATTTCAAACGCATGGAAATCAAGCTATTTCCAGGGAGAGAGAGAGAGAGAGAGAGAGGAGGAGAGAGAGAGAGAGAGAGAGAGAGAGAGAGAGATTTAGCTTTGAGTCCCTATGTATACTATAATCTTAATACGTAGCAATAGATAAGATTTGAGACCCGTTCAAATTAATTTCAGTTTGTTCAAGATGACAGATTAGGTTTAGAGGTTGTGGCGACCTATTGGAAACGTCCCTGCCTTGCGTTCTACTAGACAGGAGAATGAGTCCCGCTTAAAATCGATGTTTTCTTGTAGGGAAAAATAACCCACTGAGGAAAGGAAATAAGAAAATAGATAAACGATATATGAAGTAATGAACAATTAAAATAAAATATTTAAAAAAACAATAACAATATTATATATGAGTATGTATATGTTAAATTACATAATTATATCTACACACAAACATGAATAGTTAATGAACGTTCCAGTGCTTCAAAGGGAAGGAGAGAATACTGATGAGAGATGAGGTGGGTGGTCTGGGAAAAGGCACACACACACACACACACACACACACATACAAGGCTGAACAGGGCAGGTGTAATGAGGTGAATGGAACGGTCTTTCTTTTGATGCGACTCCCATCAAAGGAATCCGGTTCTGTGAATGGAGAGAAGAGTCCAATCAGGGTTGCCAGTTTGGCCTTTTTTCAGGCCAAAAAAAACTCAAAGTTGGCCTTATTTGAATTAGCGGGCCTTAAATAATACATATTTGGCCTTTTTTTACTATTGAGTTGGCCTTTTAAAGCTTCTGTTGATTAGAAGTTGGCCTTTTCTGTATTTAGAAAACCTGGCAACTCTGAGTCCAATATCCCTTTTGAGAAAAATGAGAGAGAGGACACAAGGTGCATGTTTTATGCATCGATGCTAAGAATTCTTGATTCAGGAAGATTGTGGTGTAAGAAGACAGAAATGTAAAGAAAAAAAAAACATGTATTTAACCTGGTTTTTATAAAGATAACAAAACAATTCTATGTGTTTAACCAGGTGTTTAGGAGCATCGTGGTATGAGAGGTATAAGAAGAAAAAGGCAAAGAAAAAAAAAATTCTTGTGTTTACCCCGGTGTTCAAGGAAGATTGTAATATTAGATGAAACAAGGTAAAGAAGCAAAAACGTTCCATGTTTTAACCTGGTGTTTGGAAAAATTGTGGCATAAGAAGAAAAAAAGCAAGGAGAAAAAAAAATCTCTGCATTTAACCTGGTGTTTAGGAAGATTGTGGTATAGGAAGACAAAAATTAAAGAACAAAACCACGTATTTACCTGGCGTTTAGGAAGGTTGTGATTTAAGAAAAAGGGTAATGGAATAATGAATTTCCATGTATTTAACTTGGTGTTTAGGAAGAAGTGTGGTATATAAAAAAAAGTAAAAAACCAAAAGGCTCCATGTATTTAATCTGGTGTTTAGGAAAATTGTGGTATAAGAAGAAAAAACGTATATTGTGGTGTTTACACGAGAAGCACATACTGTATACCTTCGTTTGATATTGATTACACATTCTACAATATTCATTGCACGAAACCACACAAGGAACAGGAGAAGATAATTATAGCAATGACTTATTTCAAAGATCTTCATCACTGAATGGACAATAAATATACATACATACACACACACACACACACACACACACACACATATATATATATATATATATATATATATATATATATATATATATATATATATATATATATATATATATATAATATTATATATATATATATAAAATCGTGCATTATGGAAGCATAAGCTTACCGTCTTCAGCATAAAAGACTAACTCTCTCTCTCTCTCTCTCTCTCTCTCTCTCTCTCTCTCTCTCTCTCTCTCTCTCTCTCTCCCTCTCTCTCTTCCTTTCAGTGACTGGAATTATTGACGCTGGGTGCAGTTGATGCTGTTACTTCTCCACCCCCACAGCGCACGAATCATAGAGCTTAATGGCAAAGAGGATATGCCAGACATATTCCCTCTGGTAAGCTGCCAGAAGGAAGGATCGCGTATAGATACAGGGAGGCTCTTAAAGGGATTACGTGAAAGATCACGAACAGAAGTAAGAAATATCAGGTAAAATTCCATATAAAGGATAAAAATGGGAAAATAACATGAATAATTAGTAGTAGTTTTAAGACTCAGGCCCACATGGATGAGGACTACGAAGCGTAAGGTAGGAAATAATGTTTGGAAAAGTAGTGGATTAAAAGCTCAAGTTAGAGATGACTGGCGAAATGTAACCGAGGTCCTTTCCGTCAACAGGCGTAGGAAGAGAAGATGATGAATTATAAACACACACAACCAAACAGAATTACAGATATAGCATTGAATAACAAATGGAACGAGAAGGCCTCATCAAACATAAGACTCCCAGCAGCTGAAAATTCTCAATAACCTTTGACCTTTAAATATGACCTTGAAAATCAGAATCCTTAGGGGAGTATGTATAGTAAATAGGAAGTATCTATCTCTCATAGCTATAAGATTGAATCCTATGTTAAAAGAAAGAGTAGTTCTTACAGTCGGATGGACATATGGAACCAGACAGAGGGAAGGACGAGCAGACTGGACAATATATACTGCAGATAACCCATGGTACATCCCTACAGACAATATCATTGAAATTAACAAATAATTACAAGTCATGGAGAAGCGGACTGGCAAACTGACCAAAATAATAGGAGGTATCCCTTCAGTTTCTTTGGGAGAGGTAATAATTATTTTTTATAAGAAATAAAAATAAAATGAAATAAAATAATGGCATAAAAGAGGGATATTTCTGCAACGATATTGTTAAATAACCACTGCACTCTACCAAGCAATCCTTCGGAATAGGCCTGTGGATTTTCCTGAAACTTGTGTACAGCTTCATATTGGTATAGATCTAATAGAAATCTCATGTACCAGTCCTTGATGCTTCGTTAATCTTCCTAAAGCCTCCTAAGAAATTCCTAGATTTTTTTCCAACAGACTGACGTGCTTCGAAAGAACTGTAGTACAATTTGGATTTAGTTCAATCACAATCCGTTATAGCTCTCCAACTTCCTAGGTTTCCTTAGCAAACTTCCCGACACTAGTTCGCGTTTGAAGGTTATATTTACTCGTATATCAGGTCAGTGGTGAATGTACGGATGGAATGATGCTCTTGGGTGTCATAGCATTAAAACTGGTATAATCTTTGCTGCTAGATAGTAGGTAAAGGCAAACGACAGTACATATTCATAGCCATAGACTCCTGCCAAACTGATATTGAAAGATATTCTCCCGAAAATATTTTGTCGTGCCCTTGTGTGAGATGCAAGCATAGTAGCACAATACCATCTACTGTATAGAGAGATTCAGAGAACATCAGAATTGGAAGCTTCAAGCATTAGCCAGATAGGACACCTTGGGATCAGCTTTGCTCAGCTTAAGGGATACAAAACTGAGCCAGACGACCAGGAGATTAACAGGAAGAGACTGGTTACTCTAGAGAGAAGTGGAAGAGAAAATGTGGAAATTAAACACAGTACCAAGTAAATACACTTGAATATTTGTCTCAACTTCGGTCACTTACTATTCAAGACCATAGGTCCTTATATAAAACTACATCTGTAAGACAAGGAAATATTGAAGGATATTCACAGGTGAAACTCGTGCACTGCTGACAGATATAAAATATAGTACAGACATAAAAATCAAACAAAAGAAAACGAATGAAACAACGGGTGTTATGTGACTGCCTCCTGGCTTACACTGATAGCGTGTTCGCCTACCATTCCCATGGCAGCTGATCGATCCCAGTCTGGGACCGTGAGTTTAGCTGTTTACTAGAGAGGCCACTGCCGTGGTTGGGCACCACAGTGGAGTGTTAAACTTGCCCGGATGATGGTATACCAACCGTGTGTCACACGATCGTACATAGTTCATTTTGTGCTTGTATCTTCGCTCTTCCCTCGCACTAAAAAGAACCAGAATAAACATGTCTGCTTTTCTCCTCTGTAACAGTGTCAAATTTAAACATGAAAATTCTTGTTGCCTTGAACTTTTGTATATAAAGGAGAGTGTTCTATAATAAACTCACTCAGTTGCTTTCAACCTGCCTTTGAGTCAAAACCTTCTCTCGGCCCGTCACAATGGTCTGGTGAGCATCTATTCTGATGAAACAGGAATTGAAACCAGACAACTTTTAACCTTTAATAGGAAATATAAACAAGGAAGAGAAGTGTGGATTAAAAATGCAGTTTAGTAGATTATTACAAACTGAACAAAACACGAGAGAATAACTGGAGAAAGTTTAAGGAAATACCACAGCCTCTGTACCAGGTCTTCCACTGTCTTGGGTTAGAATTATCTTGCTTGGAGGAGCACTCGGGCACATTATTCTATCGTATTTATCTCCCTCTTTTTTTGTAAACTCTTATAGTTTATATATAAAAGATTAAAAGATTAACTTTGTTAATCCTCTTAAAATGTTTTATTTTAATGGTTTATTACTTCTCTTGTAGTTTATTTATTTACTTGTTTTTATTCCTAACTGGGCTATTGTTCCTTGTTGGAGCCTTTGGGCTTACAGAATCCTTTTCCAACTAGGGTTGTAGCTTAGCTTGTGATAATAATAATAATAATAATAATAATAATAATAATAATAATAATAATAATAATAATAATAATAATAATAATAATAATAATTATTATTATTATTATTATTATTATTATTATTATTATTATTATTGTTGTTATTATTATTATTATTATTATTATTATTATTATTATTATTATTATTATTATTATTATTATTATTATTATAATGACAATAAAAATGAATGATGATAAAGAAGCGTATAGGATAAAGGGAAATGTATCATTTATAACAATATCATAAATCAATAGTCAAAAAAAAAAATTAAGGAAAAATAAATGGTTGTAATGAAATAAAAGTTTAAAACGGTAATAAAAGATATCCTGAATAAAAAGGCAAAATGGAAAAGAGCGTAAATGAGATAGAAGGACAAATAAGAGAATCTGCGAATTCTGAAATAAGAACCAAAAGAAATGAGTAAGACACTGCGAAGGGAAAGCATATTAAATGGCGGACATAATTCAATGGGAAGATTTCGTGATCCCCAGGGGATTATGGGTAAGGGAGAAGACACAGGAGACATATATTTCATGAAGGATTTGTGAAGAATAACTCGAGGGAAATGTATCTATCAGAGAGGAAATAGATGATATGGAAGTCTCTGGAAGAAAAAATACCATCGGGAAAAAAATCATGGAATAGATTTCGAAATAAATGTACGATGGAGGAAACAATTATGGAATGGGATAAATGAACTCCGTAGAGGAGGATCAGAGAAAGAAGATGATAAAGAAGATAAAGTAGATGA
>NW_027171204.1:15000-25000 GCF_036898095.1 Palaemon carinicauda
TATATATACACACACACACACACACATATATATATATATATATATATATATATATATATATATATATATATATATATATATGTATATATATATATATATATATATATATATATATATATATATATATATATATATATATAACCACGAAAAATCTATTTTTGGGTGAGATAGCCATGACGTCCTGATGGAAGGTTCCTTCGGTAGCTTCCTTGGGTATATTTAACTACAGGGATATTCCCAGAGAATTAAACCACAGGTTATCACAGAATTCTAACTTCTGGTGCGAGTACCCTAAAGGTTTCCTTCTAGGATATCGTATATCAACAAGGGACGTATGTATTAACACTCCACATAGCTATCTGCACCCCATATAGAGTTAACACTTCGATATGGAAAGGTGGAGAATAACTGGTGAGCCGTTCCACAGTTACACTCATCCGTGGCTGCTTTTGGTACTCGAAACGTAAACAAACGGGCGCCATTGCTAAATGACGTCACGTCCGTCCTCATCCTGAGGCCAGCTCCTTGCTAATCTCCATGATACAGCAGGACAGGGCGGGGCCTGAAAGGCTGGACTAGAATAGACGGGAGGGTCCATCAGGACGTCATGGCTATCTCACCCAAAAATTGATTTTTCGCTTCGCTCAAAATCCGTTTTTTGGGCTCAAGCCATGACGTCCTGATTTAAGTGTACCAGAGAATTAATGTATCGTGGAAAATTTCCCCTTTTTTAAAGTAAGTGCCAAGGGCTCCGAATAGAGGTATGTAATGTGTCCTCGGTAGAGGTTCCGTGGGGATCCAGCTTCCTGTCCCCCTGGCAGAGAAGTCCCGGCGGATCATACCAAAATCCGAAGTGGTCATTGAAGGGCTACTCACCCTGCGGAGAGTTCGTGCAAGACTCGGAGACAAAACAGAAGGTTAATATTCGGGTAGGAATATTCTCAAGTGTAGACAGGTGATAACTAATCACTATACACCATGGATGAGAGATCAATCCGGTCTCGAAGGCAGGACGAAGGTAAGTATTCAAGTAGGAATATTACACAGCATGAGTGAGTATATAATACAGATAATTTATGTTATTCTTCTCATTCAAAAGGAAAGGGGTAAATGAAACTATGAAAATCATGTATTTCATAATGGTAATAGGAGCGGAGAGAGACGCACATGTAATAAAATAGACATTTTATTTCATAGATTGCAGGTTATAGTGATAATAATTGCAATAAAAGGTGTAAAGTTAATTTACAATAATAAGAATAATGTACATAGAAAATAAAAGACTTCAATCTTGAATCTGAAAGAAATTTCACTTTTAGAAACACAAGTTCCGGAGGAACGTCAGTCTTTTTCAAAAAAAAAAAAAAAAACACATCATGCCCTAGGGCATGTGGCCCTCATGTGAAGTCTATGACATTAGAAACAATAAGTGTCCATGAAATCACTATGTATCACACAAGGGTCAACACAGGCACCCGTAGAGTTAAAGTCCCACGTAACTCGCTGTTCTATGCAGAGTTAAACGGCAGGTTTCATAACACTACCTGCGGCTACCACGAAATGCTTAACTTCATGCACTTGCTTCGCGTAGTGCTTGAAGAAAAACGCGCGACGATTTCCACCCTGTGAAGCTCTTGAGGCGTCCATACTCTGGAAGAAATTCAGAGAAGACGCGACTTTCCTAGGATCATGACCTGCGGGTGTACTGGCAGGATCCGCTCTGCGAATGAAGTAGCTGATTTTCGTTCTTTGTTGTTTCAGTGACAGGTCGCTACCCGATGTTTCTCCTTTGAAAAGTTGACCTCCACCGAAGTCTGAAGTTCTTCGAAGATAGACCTTAAGACTCTCCACTGGGCATAGAGAGACATCTTCCTTCAGGGGGCAGATTCTCCAGGGGCCTCATCTCTTGGTGGGTAATTAATTTTTTTACGAGAAACGTCGGATCAGGGAAGAGGGTAAGTTCTCCTTTATCTGCGAACAGGATATGACCCTCGTCTCTTGATAATGCCACTATTTCGCTGACTCGGGCTCCCCAGGCGAGAGCAAAGAAGGAAGATAACTTTTTGAGTCAGGTCCTTGAGAGGGCACGAATCGTTGTCCAGGTTAAAGGCAAAATGGAGCACCTTGTCCAGGGACCAGGAGATAGGTTTTGGGGGAGGTGCTGGGCGTAGTCTAGCGCATGCCTTTGGCAGTTTATTTAAGATATCGCTGGACAGATCAATCTGGAAAGCGTACAGTAGTGGTCTAGTCAAAGCCGATTTGCAGGTGGAAATCGTGTTGGCTGCTAAGCCTTGTCCATGAAGGTGAATGAAGAAGGACATGCAAAAATCAATGGTGATTTCCATAGGATTTTTTGCTTTGACGAACGAGACTCACTTTCTCCAGGAAGATTTGTATTGCCGTCGTGTGGATTCGGTCTTGTATTCCTCAAGGAAGTCTAGACTTTTCTTCGAGATCCCAAACCTTTTCTTTGCGGCCAGGGAGAGAAAATCATGAGATGAAGGTCCCTGACGTTCAGTGATGAAGCAAAGACAGTCGACTTCTGTACTTGCTGAGAGAGAACTGGGACCGGGAGGGGGATCAGCGTGGGCTGCAGCTCCAGGACCAGGGGGTACCAATTGCTCCAGGGCCACTTGGGAGCCACTAGGGTCGCTGTCCCTTTGAAGGTTCTCAGTTTGGAGAGGACTTTCAGCAGAAGGTTGGGGAGAAGGAGCAGGTATATCCTGGACCATCTGTTCCAATCCAGTGACATGGCATCCACTGCTTCTGCCTTGGGGTCCTCGTACGGGGCCACATATCGAGGAAGTTGATTGTTGTCGCTCGTTGCGAAGAGATTGAGCTGAAGTTCCGGGACTTGGCGAGAGATGAAGGAGAATGATCTTGCGTCTAGAGACCATTCCGACTCTATTGGGCTTGTCCGTGATAGAGCGTCCGCCGTCACGTTGCGGAATCCTTGTAGGTGAACTGCAGACAGGTCCGATTTCTTCTTTTCTGCCAGACGGAAGATTGGAAGAAGTACCTGATTTATCTGGGACGATCTAGAGCCCTGACGATTGAGACATCTGACTACCACCGAGTTCTCCTGAGTCAGACGGATGTGGATTGAGGGAGGCGGAGAGAGTTTCTTCAGGGTAGAAGAAGAACCGCCATGGCCTCCAAGATGTTGATGTGAAACGTCTTGAATAGGGGAGACCATGATCCTTGAGCCTGTTGTTGGTGGGAGTGACCTCCCCAACCCTCCAGTGAAGCGTCCGTGTGGATGTTGAGCGATGGACCTTTTCTGGGCCGTTGCTTCCGACCACGGCTTTAATAGTAAGCGAAGTCTGTTTGGGAGCCGTCTCTTGAGGTCTCTTCGAGCGATGGATGCAGAACGTCTCGAGACTCCCGCAGCATCCTTTAGCTATGCGCGAAGCACTGGGTTTGTCACAGAGGCGAACTGTAGAGAGCCTAGAACTTGTTCCTGCTGTCGTCTTGAGATCCGTTTGGATTTCAGCAGTTTTTCTGACAGACCCTGCTATTTCCTTCCTTTTCTTCTGCGGGATGGATAGGCGGTGTGACTGAAGACCCCATTGGATTCCCAACCATTGGAACTTCTGAGCTGGAGAGAGGCGAGATTTCTCGGCGTTTATCTTGAATCCCAGATATTCTAGGAACTGGGTGACTTTGTTGCAGGATCTTACACAATCTTCGGGCGATGTTGCCCAGACCAGCCAGTCGTCTAGGTAAGCCATCACTTGGACGCCGCGAAGGCGGAGCTGTTGGACGATGGCGTCTGCCAGCTTGGTGAAGATCCGTGGAGCCACGTTGAGCCCGAAGGGCATGGCCCTGAAGGCGTAACTTTTCCTTTGGAGTCAAAATCCTATGGAGACCGTGTAGGCCCCTTGAGGCAGAAGGGTCCTTATTTGTTGGAGAGTCAGCATCTTGAACTTGTTGTTCGCAATGAACTTGTTGAGGGGGGATAAGTCCAGAATGACTCTGAGTTTGTCGGAGTCCTTCTTGGGAACGCAAAATAGTCTCCCTTGGAACCTGGTTGACTTTACCCTCCTGATCACCTTCTTGTTCAAGAGTTCTAGGACGTATTCTTCCAGGAGGGGGGTTGACTGTTGGAAGAATTGCTGGAAGGCTGGGGTTGGTTGCGTCCAGCTCCAGCCTAGTCCCTTCTTGACGATGCTGTGTGCCTAGGGATCGAAGGTCTAATGATCCTGGAATTGGCGGAGTCTTCCTCCCACCGGAAGCACTTCATTGCTTCTGGTGTCCCGAGGGTTTGCCACCTCGTCCGCTAGCTCCCTTCCTCCTCTGCCTCTGGAGGGGCGGCGAGACGAATCTCTGCCGGAACCTCTGCTTGAGCCCCTACCTCTGGGACGAAAGGTAGTAGCATGTTGCTTAAATGCAGGGGTGAAGACCGGTGACTGCGATACCACCGGCTGGGTGACCAGCTGAAAGGTCTGTTGTGGCTGAGCTACCACTTAGGGAGTAGCGGAACCCGGAAACTGCCGTCTCTGTTGACGTTGCTGGGGTTTCTGTTTCAGGGATTTCCTCTTAGGTTGAGGGCCATCGTCCTGAGAGGATTTCCTTTTCTTTGACATGCCCCACTTATGGAGAAGGTTCCTGTTTTCCGTGGCGGCCTTGTCAGCAATCTCTTTCATCAAGGAAGAGGGAAAGAGGTATTTACCCCAGATATTGGAGAAAATCAGCATCCGGGGTTCGTGTTTTACCGTCGCGTTGGCAAACACGAATTCACGACAGGCTCTGCGAGCCCTAGTGAAGCTGTACAGGTCCTTCATCACCGTTGCCAAATGCGTTTTGGCTAGGACCATGTAGAAGTCCGGGATTCTAGTGTCTCCGGCCATAACTTCGAGCTGTACCTGGAGGGACAGCGATGCGGCAAGCCTCTCCTTCGTATCCTGTTCCCTACGAAGGAGGTGATCATTTAGCCTTGGGAGGTCCTCATTGAACTGACGACCGGCTACGTCAGGCTCTAACTTCCCCACTGTGAAGGTTGACTGGACGTCTTTTCAGTGTCTATCATCAGGGGGAACAGTAAGGGAGAAGGGTCTGCACTCCTCCAGTACAGGGCAAGGTTTCCCTTCTTCCACTGCTTTCAAGACCGCAGTGAAGGCCTTTTCTATATAGGGGAAGGTCGCATCGTTCGGCGGAACGAAGGTTGGGTGCTTCTTACTGAGCGCCGGCATCTTGGAGTTGGTGAAACCCCTACTCTTCACCGCAATGGCTAGCATAGCCTGGGCTTTCGCGAGATCGAACACGATTACTTCCTTCGGTTCGGTCTCTTCCTTTGAGGCTGGTTCGGACCTGAGCCGGACGTAACAGTCCGGATAAGCCTCGAAATTCAGGAAGAATTCCACTTCTTCCAACAAGATCGAGCCGACCTTCTCACTGATGAAGATCTTATCAGTCGTGATCGCCATATGCTCGGCATACCTCCATGGGTTAGTATCCGAGCAAGCAGGGAGGTCCTAAACCGAAATCCGTTTCGGTTGTTTAAAACTTCCTAGGTTAGACCTGAATAGCTCGTGGGTCTCGCGAAGTTTTCTTTCCATGAGGGCTTCAAGCATCTTGAAGACCTCCTGAGTGCCTGATGGAAGAGGGTCCGGGGTGGCAGAAGTCGAAGGAACAGGTTCCTCGGCCGGTGCAAGAGTCGGTGCGGGAGTAGGATTGGGAGCAACCTCATGCTCCGAATCAGGGTATTCCACCTGATCTTCCTCATAGTCGAGCTCCTCGCTCATGAGGTTCCTCTCCGACCCTTCCGACACTTCCGACATACGTTCCACGTTGTCGGAATCTAAGTGGCACTCATGCATGGACTGGGCCATGACGATATCAGGTTCCACCACTATCTGGACGGTGGGGATCTGGTCACTGGGGACCACGGAGTCTTTAGATGCCTTTGGAAACAGCAAGGCACTCGAATCTTCGGTGGCGAGATACGGTCCGGTGGCGTTCTTCTGGAAGCCACGCACCCACTTGCGTAGCTTCTCTCGAGCGTTGTCCCTTGCCTCCACCGAAGGAGGATCGTCGAACGCTTCGACCAGACGATTCTTGCAGACTGTACAGTGCTGCGGGTCCCAGTATTTCAGGTCGCCTTTCTTGGCGGCGCAGGGGGCGTGGGTCCGGCACGCCTTGTGCCCGTAGAAGTCCAGGCGCTTCACTCCACAAAAGTTGCTTTCGCACTTCATATACTCCTCCTGTAAAAGAAAGAGATCATGATTACATGGAAGGCTTAAGAATGACTTACATTACTCTAAAATTAAGATAACTTAATCTAAATTTTTAAGCATTAATTAATTTATAAGTAATATAATGCCTGAGAGTAGAGAGCGGGAAAGGAAGTAGATAGACACATACTTGTGAATCCCGCCCAGTCAGTTACCGTAACCTTATCATTAGGCAATTTCTTTTGCGGCTGATGGTCACAAAGCGGAAATCCATATGGATAAGCTGTGGTGGCTAGAAGCTAAGCCTCTAACAGAAATTGCCTGCGAGGTGTATCAGGGGTTGAGACCACTCAGTTCCCTGGGGTAGAAGGGGAAAAGGAGACCCCTTATTAGATATAGGTTCTGGCAATCGGCTGCACTAAGACACACAGAGTATGCTGGAATATTGTAATGTGCAATCAGATAGCACAGCCACAGATTTAGATGGTAAGACAATACCTATATATAGAAGTGGCTAAGCCATCTGGCTGCAGTGTGATGACTGTCGACATGTTGTCGGCAGGTATGAGAAGGGGTGCATGTCCCTTGACGTCTCCGGAGGGTGCCGGCAGACCGACGGCACGCCGGAGGCCGGTCCAGCAGGGTTGAAGGCATCATGACAGACACATTGAGTATCTAAATATAATACAGCGGCGGGTCCCCGGCAGGAGTCGGCGGCTCCGGCAGCCGAAGGCTGACGGCCTGGTGAGCTTGGATCAGTTCATAAGATAAATATGTATATGGTTGTATACTTAGACCGCCGGCAATCAATGCCGGCACGCTGGTGGCCGGCTCCGAAGGTCGGCCAGCTGTTACTAGGTAAAGGGAGGGGTGGGATGTCGGCTGTATACCAACGGAAGGCGGCAGCCTCCGGCACACGGAAGGCTGACGACTTAGAGGAGGGAGGGTATCATATGAAAGAGTGTCACCAGAGGTAAGGCGGTAGAGGCGGCAAGAGACCGGCACCAGGATAGATGGAGAGAAAGGTAAGGAGGGATTGGAGGGGTAAGACCGCATACCCCTCCGGCATCCCTCCGGAGAGAGTGCACTCATGAAAGGAGTGGATACTCCTAGCATCCGGCGGCAGGGGCCGGCAGTCGGCCGGGTGCCTGGGGTAACCCAAGGGAGGGTTAGAGGGCACTCAAGAGTGGGAAACCCTCACTGGCCGGACCGCTGCCGGCGACTATCCCAATAGAACGCTATGAAGGGTATGTGTACCAGAGCGGCCAGCTCAGCAGGAGAACAAGTTAGCCCTGCCACTCCACCCAAGGGAGGAGTTGTAGGATTAAGGACAGATGTGTATAGGCAAGCCTACACCAAAGGGATAGGTGGGGAGGGAGAAGAAGAGGGGTCTTTCATAGTGGAGGCTCTGTACAAGAACGGCCACCAAGGAGAGGGAGAACGCTCCCTAGCCTAGGTTAGGAAACCAAAATGAGATTGGTACAGGAGTACCGTCTCAAACTATAAAAGTACAGAACTGGCCCCCCCCCCCAAAGCCTAACCTAGAAAAGGAGGGTTATTTCCTAGGCTAGGTAGGCTGAAAGACACATCGCAAGTTGCAGGAAGGGATGAGTAACCCAACCAGATGTAACTGTGGAAGGGCAGAGCCGTTCCTATTTCTCGGTCGCAACCCTAAGGGGGGATCATTCCCTTAGGGTAGACTGAGAAGCGATAAATTCTCTGATTGTAGACCAGATTCCCCTATATAGAAGGGGAAGCATGGCCACACAGAGGGAATGCCCGCAGGCAGGGGATTAGGGAGCATATAGGGGTTCCTACATTAGCTATGAAGACTAAATAACTAACAATATCAATTAGTTAAGAGGCCGGATAAAGCTGTTCTGGCTAGCTAAATAGGGCATGCAAAAGAACAGCCACGCCATAAAATGGCGCGTCCGGGAACGGCACAGCTCTGCCACAAAACACAATATTTTACGAAAAGTAGAAGTTACTTTACGGCTAGAGCTTATTTAAACAATACTGGGACCTGGTACTCAACTTTCCAGAAGAAGGCGAGGCTGAAGGTAAAGACATAACGGCGATGTAAGTCGATGAAAATCACACAAAGGAAAATCCGACCAAAGCAAGGTGCTACAGGCAGAAGGATGAGGACGGACGTGACGTCATTTAGCAATGGCGCCCGTTTGTTTACGTTTCAAGTACCAAAAGCAGCCACGGATGAATGTAACTGTGGAACAGCTCCTCAGTTATTCTCCATCTTTCCATATCGAAGTGTTAACTCTATATGGGGTGCAGATAGCTAGGTGGCGTGTTAATACATACGTCCCCTGTTGATATACGATATCCTAGAGGGAAACCTTTAGGGTACTCGCACCAGAAGTTAGAATTCTCTGATAACCTGTGGTTTAATTCTCTGGGAATATCCCTGTAGTTGAATATACCCAAGGAAGCTACAGAAGGAACCTTCCATCAGGACGCCATGGCTTGAGCCCAAATATATATATATATATATATATATATATATATATATATATATATATATATATATATATATATATATATATATATAGAGAGAGAGAGAGAGAGAGAGAGAGAGAGAGAGAGAGAGAGAGAGAGAGAGAGAGAGAGAGAGAGAGAGATTAGTTCACCAAATGTTCAGCTGGGCTCCACAAGGCATTAGAAATTTAGAAGACCCAGACCTACATGGATGAGGACTAGGGTGCGCAAAGTAGGAGGTGATAAATGGAGAAGTATTGAATTAAAAGATAAAAGCTTAAGATATAGACAACTGGCGAAATCTAACCGAGGCCTTTTGTGTCAATAGGCATAGGAGGAGATGATGATGATATGCATATATATATATATATATATATATATATATATATATATATATATATATATATACATATATATATATATATATATATATATATATATATATATATATATATATATATATGTATATATATATATATATATATATATATATATATATATATATATATATATATATATATATATATATATATATGCAGAAGAACCACAGGGAAAATGAAAATACGGAATATACACTTAAGTCCTGACTAGTTTCGTGATACTTCCTTTTGAGGAAGTATCACGAAACTAGTCAGGACTTAAGTGTATATTCCGTATTTTCATTTTCCCTGTGGTTCTTCTGCATCTGAGCATCACGTTTCCCTGTGTTTTTACGCATATATATATATATATATATATATATATATATATATATATATATATATATATATATATATATATATATATATATATATATATATATATATATATATATATATATATATGCATATCATCATCGTCATCATCTCCTCCTATGCCTATTGACACAAAAGGCCTCGGTTAGATTTCGCCAGTTGTCTATATCTTAAGCTTTTATCTTTTAATTCAATACTTCTCCATTTATCACCTCCTACTTTGCGCACCCTAGTCCTCATCCATGTAGGTCTGGGTCTTCCAAATTTCTAATGCCTTGTGGAGCCCAGCTGAACATTTGGTGAACTAATCTCTCTTGGGGAGTGCGAAGAGCAAGCACAAACCATCTCCATCTACCCTTCATTATGATCTCATCCACATATGGCACTCGAGTAATCTCTCTCATAGTTTACTTTCTAATCCTATCCTACCATTTAACTCCCAGTATCCTTCTGAGAGGTTTATTCTCAAATCTACTAAATCTATTGGAGATCGTTTCATTATCATCTCTCAGCTTTTCGTCAATCTCTCTCTCCAATCTCTTTAGAATAAGCATACTATATATATTCATAATAACTTACGTAAATTTTATGCCTCTG